>NC_052953.1:16481618-16788702 GCF_013358895.1 Oreochromis aureus
CTCTCAGCCAGATTGGGGAAGGTTTTCAAATAAGTGCTGTCTAATTTTAAAAAACAGACAGATTGCGAACATCAATCAATTTGAGTCAGTCTGCCTCAATGAGCGTCATACATATGGACTCGACTCCCTTGGTTGCTAACTGTTTGTATTCTGGTGGTATTTCTACATAAAAGCAAGGTTGCTAAACACCAGTGTCACTTTACAGTTCAATTGCTGTCCTGCAGCAACTATGTCACTATTTGTGGAGAAATTTCAAAATTTGACTTTCTGTTTAATGTGAATCTGCTGCAACATATTTGCAATTGATTAATCACAGTTAATTTCCTAATTATCCCAAACAAATTGAATGTAATTAATAGCTTTAATCCACTCAATCACAAACTGACAGACTTAACATAGTTGCTCTGAAGATGGCAACTCACCAGGAGCGGTTGACGAACTGCTTCTCGACTGTGAAGCAACAATTTTAAATGCAAAGAAATTCCATGCTCATAGTACAGTCATGGTTTTTGTTTTGTGTTTTGGTAGTGCTGTGTTAACCAACCATAGATGGTTAACATGACAGTTTTTAGTGAACATCAAATCCTAAAGTCATGGTTTTAAAGATGTTTACTGCTACTTATAGCTGTGACAATGTATTACTTATCCTAACTAACTTAAAGCTAGGACACAAGATAACTTATGCTAACTAACTGTAAATAGTATTTACAGTACAGATGTATGTAAGTTATGGTTTCACATATGTTATTCCTTCTGCTCCAAATATAACCAGGGAACATCCACTTTTGTGGAAAATAACACTTTTGCATATGGAGTCAAGGTAAGTCATGTTCTGAATTAGTAACCATAATCATGTAATGACCTTACAACATGAACTTAAGCAATTACCAATGGGGAGAAAGAAAGAGTTCATATTAGTGTCATGGAATGAAGGGCTGGTGTTTGAGCAAGTAAAGGGAATAACCAGCTGTATATGGTGAGAGCAGCAGCTGCTGTGGTCCTCAGTTACACATCTGATGTGGTCTCCATGGGTTGAAGCATATGTTAAAGTTTTCAGCTGGAGGAGATGACCCCACTCATGCTTTGCAGTTAATTCTGTAGACCTTGACATAAAGTAAGATTGATAATTTTTACAAACTTTAATTTCTCCTCAGTTTCAAATGATGAAAAGACTTTAACTTATAAGGATATAAGGCCATTTAAGTACTGTAAAATGATGTAAGCAAACAATGTCAGCTGTGAAATTAAGTTACTGAGCTCACATTTTATTGACACAACTTAAAATTAACTGACCCTGTCAAAGTTACTCTGTAGTTAAGATAGTTTTGACACATAAATTCAATGTGTCTTTCGTGATTTGATCAGAGTAAACAACCTCTACAGTGTGCCTTTTACTTCCAAAGACAGAGGGTAGTCATTTTGTGTTAAATTATCCTTGTCAAAAGACAACAGTTCATCTCCAACATGAGGCATCTGTCCAGGAGCAAATCTATAGTGGTGACATAGCGTGTGGAATTAAAATAAAAACACTTAAAAGATAAAAGTCACATTTGGGTTATCAAAATAAATGGATGGAATGACATGTGACCTTGTGTTGATTCATTGTGTTTTCACAGGAAACCAACTCTAAACAGCTGCAGCCTGTGCCTGAGGTGGGTGGTAATAAGTTACATTTACTCCTCTACATTTACTTAAACAGCTCTTCTCAGTAAATTGCGCTTGTTTTAATGCCACTTAGCTTTCAGTATGTACACCTAGGAACATTTTAACACAGTAATTGTTAGATCATTTTTTGTGTTATAAGTGCTCTTTAGTGAAAGCATTAGTACAACAGTATTTTGTTGTTTGCATGCTGTGTGCTGTAGCAAACAGGCCTGTTCATGCAGGAGGCCAGAATTCAGATTAAAAGACACAGCGTTTTGAGCCTCACACAAGACTTTTTGTGTCATGGGCTGGGTCGTGTGACCCAGTGTTTGAGTTTTATGTATTTTTGTATCCATTTTTGATCTAGTTAATTTCTAGGTGGCTATTTAGTCCTTTATTTCTTAGTTGTTTCTGTCATCTCCCCCTGTACTCAGTCTCCCTGATTCGTGCGTCTACCTGTCATGTTTCATGTCTGTGTGGTTATGTTAAGTTCATGTCATGATTTATCTTCATGTCTCTGTGTTTCCTGTTTTATTTTGAAAGAGTCTGGTGTTCTTTGTTCACTGCATTTAGTTTTACTCTCCCCTGTGCTGTAATTATGTTTCATTCTAGTCAGCTGTGTCCTCATGTGTCTCCACTTCCCCTGATCACCTCATGTGTGCATTTAGTCCTCAGTCTTGCTGTGTTCAGTGTTGCGTCGTCTGTGCTATCTCCCCTACCCCTTGTCACAGTTTCCCAGCCATAGTAAGTCATAGTTTGTATGTTGTTTAGTCATAGTCTAAATCTCAGTAGAATCATAGTTTCCCAGTCTAAGTTCAGGTTTTCCCTCAGTTACTTTGTTGTTTTTTTTCCGTGAGTTTTCGGCCCTAAATAAAGGCTCGCTTTCGTTAAGTCCAGTTTTGTGTCCTCACCTCTGTCTGCTCTTGGGTCCTCTACTCACTCCACATGGTCTGCCCCGGCAGTCCGTGACATTTTGGCTCCCCATAGCAGGAGACATGCCATTGTCAAGCAGGAACAGATAGCAAGACAATGATGAGACTTATTTTCTCAGCTGTAACTGTACTCCATGTGCCTCACATAATAAAGGGCTTTTACTTCTAACTGACAAGAATTAACTGACTAGAGTAACATAAAGACCACTTTCAGGTTCTCATTGGTGTTCAGAAGGACTGAAATAAAAAATGCTGTTTAACCTTTCATTTATCACTTATACCTTAGTCAAAAGCTGTTTTCACCTGAACTTTGGACAAAACCGGGGAATCAGATCATGATATTTTCCATAGCTGTCTTAAAAATGTCCTTTGATATGGTCCACTTCAGATACATTTACACCAGCTGGACAGAGTGCACAGCAGGCAGCGCGGATGACTAGCAGTAGCTGCACTGGAATATTAGCCTCACTATTGACACACAGGTGCGGTCCAAAATGACAAATAATCTGCACTCAAAAACTGGCAGGTTTAATGCCTGATCATTTGACCTTTTTCGTGCACCTCTGTCAGGTCGTAATAAAGTTAAAAAACATCGGGGCTGCCGTGCATGCGTGGCGCGAAAATGGCCACACTTAGACTGCAGCTATTTCAGCGTATACCTGGGTATTACATCTAATGAGTACAGCATACTGAGACAAACTAAACAATCTCATTTAGAATTTCAATTACACACTTCATTTACAACAAGAACCTCCCACTATGCTCTTGATCAGAGAGCATGTAGGCTGCTTGATAAATAAGTTATTAAACACAACATGGAGGCAAAATGCCTTCTGCAAAAATCAAATTCACGAGGCACTGTGACCTGAAACTAAAGCAAAGCTCACATATTAGATCAACTGACCCTAAAGACACATTACATCTTCTGCCTTCTCAATTATCAAATCATTTTAGTCCTCTATTTCCTGCTGGGCCTGTGGGAGGGAGACTTTTTGACACTGAACCTGATCCGATTACAGAGATGAGTGAGAAGTGGATAACATAGCCGTCTGCAAGCCATGTTCAAGTGCAAAATTTGTATCTTTTGCATCTGAGAGAAAAAGAGAGACACCCTCAAGTATATTCTGAGAATCTGAAGTTTTATCAAAACACCATCAACCCCTGTGAGGAGAATCTGTTTATAACAAAACACAGGGAAAGGGATAATGAGATTAAGGGGCAGGTGGATAAAGACAAGAAGAATAGTAAAAGGAAAAAGGTGATATGAAAAATGCAACCACGAGGCAACAGTGAAAAGGCCACATCTTTCAGCCATTTTCAACTATTGGCTATTCTGTAAGCTCTTAAATAATAAGGTTGTAATGCAACTGCTCTGGGAGCGAGGTCAAAACACCTTCCAAGCTGAGAAAAAGATACAAATCACATGAGCTAAAACCACAGTTCAGTTGCTTCTGATTTCTCACTTGTATACACATTAAGTATACAAACTTATATAAAGCTAATTCAGAGATTGGCACAATATTCTCATCTTGCTACAGTTTAAACATGAAAAACAGTCAAGTTTCTTTTACATAACTATATGGTTGCATACAAGCTAGTAAAACTTATCTCAACTGAATTTTAGTAAGAAAACACTTTTGGATGTCATGAATGGGCTCCAGTGAGCAACTGTATTCTTCAGTACTCAGACATTTTTATCTGTTAGGAAGGTATAAGGATACTACTTTGCACAACAGTGTAAATGTCAGATGCTCTTCTTAAAAGCTACTATGTTGTTTGTGGCCACCCAGCCATACACAATAAGAGGCTTTCGGGTAGGGAAGCCTTCTTCTTTATTGTCAGCCATAAGTGGGGTACTGTACTTACAGCAACTCTGTGGTTTCTGCTGAAACATTGCATGCTTTTATCAGTTCCCCGTTACCCCCACCACCCCACCCCTCCAAGTCTCTCAACCATGATCATATTCCCATTTGTCCTTTTTCACTGTGCACTCTTTCTGCATTCTTCCTTTTCATTTCAGGTTTTATTGTGCTTCATCTCCCTCTGTTTCTCCTTTCTCATTCAACCCAGATAATACCATGTATTAATATCTACTACATCTTCAACACCATAAATCCTATCACAAGCTATGCACAGAGATATGGGAGGAAAAGTGAAGTAGAAAGCTTCTTTTCATCCTACGTATTCTATTATTTATCCCTAAACAACACACTCTCATCAGTGGGTGGGTATATCATGGCCAATCTTAAGTTGGGTAACTACTACTGTGTACTCCAATGCACACACTATAATTGGAGGCGGGGGAAGACAGTGGGGGGGACCACCCCAGTATATTTTCTGATTTATTTCAGTAGCTCACAAGGGCTGCAGAGCAGAACAAGCACTAGCATCACCAGCTGCTGTTCAAAATGGCAGAGTTAGAGTTCATACACCAGATGAGGTACTTATTGTTGCATCAGCATCAGAGTGTATTTGTTCTTATTAATTTATGTGCACAGAGCTTATGCATGCATATATGTACAGCCTGTCTCACTACAGCCACATTCTCCTTCTGGTGGAAACACGGCACAATTAGGACATTTCTCCCCTGCTATTTTTTTTTTTTCAAATATCTGCAACATTGCTCTAATTCTCAGCGTCTGACTTTTCCTAAAATTGTGTTAAGAAATGTCCCCTATTATAAATTGCCCAGATAAAGTCAAATTTGAAAAATCGTTTATAGTTATAATAGCCAGCAGGTACAATTTACCCTGACTGTGCCTAGACCTTTGATTTGGGACATCTTGCATCATGACATGAAACAGCAGTTTCTTACTTGAAGGACGGCCTGTCCACTGAGCACCACAGGAGGACTAATGATTTGCCAATTTGCGCCATGGCCGGGACCATCACTATTATTGAGCAGGGATATTTTAAATATGCTTGAAACCCAGTACGTCAGCAGGCTTGACATCAGTAATAACTGAGAATGCATTAGATTCAACAGCATATATTGCACTGGTCTCCAGTAACCAATTAGAGAAAAGTGAGGCCACTTTCCTCATTGAAAATTCATTTGAGTGCACAGAGTAATCCGTTTTAAGATAGAAACTGAGGATTCCTCCAATTCCTTTAAATTTTGTACTGTTTGATGAAAAAAGCTGATAAATTTGCATATTTAAATATTTTGTGCTGATATTGCAAAACCTTTGTGCCAACTTTTGTGTTTATTAAAACCAAAGCCCTTATAATGTCTCCATGTAATTACCATATAAGACACAAGTCAATCTTCAGTATGGAGACAATGTAAATCAGGATTGCACTTGCTCAATGAATTATGTGAAGAAGAGTTTAATGATCAGGACATTTCAGGACTGCTGCCAGTGTCAGCAATCCAAAAACTTCACCACAAGCAGACCTACTCGAGGCAACTGTCACCAACCATTTGTTTCTTGTTTTTATTAATACCTATTGCCCTGCTCTAAATCAGTAAAAAAACACACGCTAGTTTTAGTTCACTTACACTGTTTTCTTGAGTTAAAATCACCCACACACACAAGTGTAACCCAGTTCAGACAACACAAATACATCTTGTAAGAAGTGTTATATAAATATAGTTTATTATTAAATTATTTTATTCCAATAGCAAATACAAAGGGCCCTGCATTTTTTAAGGATACCTTTGCTCGAGGAAACAGAGAAAAGTTTCAACTATTTGTATGCTTGTAACTATGTTTTGAAAGTGGTTAAAAAATTGGGAGGGGATAGAGTGCATGAGGCGTGTGCAGGTGAGATTAAGCATCTGTGTGTGTGTGTGTGTGTGTTTGCACGAGTATGTAGGTGCTTGTGTACAAAGCAGGAAAACAGAGCAAAGAGAACGAGGCAACAGATAAGCACATTGCCAAACTGAAAAAAATGTGCAATGACAACCTTACACACACCTTCTCCTCCTATACCCAACCCCCGGCTCCTTCACCGCCACACACACCTGTATCATCTCTGAAGTACTTCCTGGCATCCCCATTAGTGGCTCCACTAGCAGCAGTCAATAGTGCTAACCTTTGGTGCTCCACACACACACACACACACACACACACACACACACACACACACACACACACACACAACCTCTCAGTCCTTTAGCTGTAATGCTCTGTAATCATTGTGCTCCCAGCTCCATGTGCACAGATAAAGCCTTAATGTCATCACACATCACACACACATGCACACACACCCTGTTTGTTAAGATAAGAACATAATGCCATCTCTGTCTGGTGATAAAGTTCAAGGAGAAAACTAGAGCCAAGCCCTTGAAGGGCCCTTTTAAGTGCACTGGAAAATGGTGGGCAGAAAATGCTATCTCTCCAGGTAAGCGTGTGTCTGCTTTGTGTGACACCAAACAGACACACGCAGAAAGCACAAATATTATGACATAACCTCAAAGGGACACGAACCTTCAATAGACCCTGCAGCGAAGGAATACTGTAATTATCAACCTCAAGGCTTTATGATTTGGGTTATTTTGTCATGGCCATGTAGTGCAGGTGGTGAGAAAGATTGCTTTGCTGTGGCAAAATAATAAACACACACACGCGCACACACATAATAAAACAAACTCCTGCCTTTTTTATGCACTGCTGGGTTGGCACAAAAGATACACACACCACAATTTAGGTTGTTTGTAGTAAATGTTCTCCATCAGAACGCTCAGGATGTTACAGTAGAACTGCACACTGACAGCCTATCCCCGAGGCTTGAATTCACACCGCAAGCCTATAAATGTCATAAAAACAGCATTCCCCCTAAAAGTGCTGTTCATCTTTTCCATCATAGTCTGAAACCAGTGATGAGAGGTAGATTGGAGAGCTAAAATGTGGGGTCGGTTTTGTCTATGGCAATGTTGCAGCTGCACAAGCAAAAGTGGTAGACAGAGAACCTCCAGAGGGTGATTTAGAAAACTGCAGTAGAGGAAGAAGTCCAAAAGTGCATATGAAGACGTTTAAAGAGAAGTTGCACAATTAAATGTTTTTGATTCTTTTTGAGCAGTTCCCCAAAACACAAATGAAGCTGCGGCTCATTTAAGTCTTCCACTATATCCACAATAAACCAGAGTTTGGTTTCATCATTATTATCATTATTATTATTATTATGTCTAACATCACATATTCACTGTCTTGGAGTTGTGGGAAGCAATGACACATGTACAGCTCACTCTATGCACTCATGTGAAAAACTAAATACACCCCATGATTCGCTAGCTTGCAGGGCCGCCTTTTGCAGCAATGACATCAAGTAAAAATTTTCAGATTTAGTCTCTCACACCCTTGTGGAGGCCCCACCCTACTGTAGAAAGTTGCTTCAGGTCATTGAGGTTTACAGACAATTTATCTGCACAGTTCTCTTAAGGTCCTACCACAGCATTTCAATTGGGTTGAGGTCTGTACTCTGGCTGGGCCATTGTAACACTTTGACACTCTTTTCTTTTCCATGCATTATCTTATAAATTTGTTGGCATTGCATGTACATGATCCAGATTATTTGTTTTATTTGATATTTTTCAAACACTTAAATCCCTGAACAAATTATACCTTATAATATAGATTAGACTCTTATTTTGAAATTCGGGACAGGCAACTTCCGGGAAGGAAGATGCTACTGCTTGCCACAGAAAAGGTTAATGAGAAAGTTATTGTTTTCCATCCATCTTTAAATTAGCATCTAGCTGGAAGGCGAACAGGTATGTTTGTGTATTGTACTTGTTGTTTACATTTCGGACAATTTGTAAATTTATTACTTGATTGTTAACAAGTTTCTGAGTGATCTAGCAGGCTGATGCTAGCACCTCCTGTGCCTTTTCTGTGAATTAATTAGCATAAGGGAAACGTAGTTATATAAGGTGAATGTTTATTTTGTTTTATATTATGATTACAGCTTTTACGATGTGTCTATGGTAACTTGTGAATAAATGGGTTGGAATACCCCACCATGGTCCATCCGTAATGATCATTGAGTGCATCGTCTGAATAAAGTCTGGCTGGAATGCTACATTGCATTATCCAATTTGGGCCAGTCTTTAGTTGTCAGACATACACCCTTTGGTATACAGATGAGTTCATGGACAACACAATAACTGCAAGATCCCCAGATTCTGTGGCTGCAAAACAAGCCAAAATCATCATCCTTCTACCACTGTGCTTTACAGTTGCTATGAGGTGTTTGTATGGATATGTTTTTTGTCAAATGTGGTGTAGTCGTGAAGATTTTGCTCCAGAAGTCTTCAGACTTAAGCCGTAGTGCCATGTTTTGTTTTGTTTTTTCTTCTGGCAACCCTTCCAAAAAAGGTCATATTTGTGCAATTGTTTTTTTTAATTGTGCTGTCTTACACTTAAACATTAAACATACTAAATGAGGCCTGTGTAGTATAAGGTTTAGCTCTTGGGTTTGCTGTATTTTCTCTAAGCATTTCACAGTCTGTGACCTTGAGGTGAATTTGCTGTAACGTCCACTTCTGGGAAGATTGTGGCATTGTGTAAACACACACATGAATGCTCCAGACCAACTAACTGCCAAAACGTCTGCTTTTATAGAGGTACCCACACTTGCAGTTTTTCAGCTCCTCAAGTGCATTTATATTAGCTTGTATCATTGGAGAAACAGTAAGAATGTACTTTGGTTACGATAGGACTGCAGTTCTTTCAAATTTTACACCTATGAAAATATTCAAAACATCTAAAGTTGCTTGGAAATGTTCTTCTTCACGTGACTGTATGTTGCAGATCCACATCCTTTGACTATAGGCTGGGAAAGACGAAGGTCATAAAACCTGCCAGATATTTCGACAGACTTCGAAGACTCATTTATCAAATCATTTCAGTCTGGCCATTTTGGCCAATACTATGCTGTGTGGTCTAAGAGGGATCTTTTCTTTCATATCTTTAGGGAACCACTGAGAAACTGACTGTGTATATGTCTGTGCTTGATGACACAATCTAAATGTCACTTCACGGAAGGAGGAACACCTAAATGCAGCACTTTATTCAGGAGACAAATTTGTTTGTATGTGTTCACATTTATTGACTCTCCTTTGTTCTCGCTCCTTCAGCGTAAGAGAGCACATCTGTGTGTTTTCTACCGCAGTGTGTTTACCTCATCTGTTTATTTCATCTCCAAATGTTCACCCTTCACATTCTACATCATCTGTTTATATCCAGTTTTCTACGTCTTGTCTCTGAGTCACTCTTAATCATTCTTCCAGTGACCTGTACCAAGAAGTAAATACCATTTTTACAGTCACGAAAGTGCCAGGCATGTAATATTAATCAAAACTAACCTGAATAATCTATATTGTAACTGACAGAAACTCAATAAGTTTCTGTCTTCCCTACAACAACTTAAATCACCACATCTCTGCTCCTCTTTATATCCCACCCCCACATGCCACTTCTTCTACCAGAGTTGCTCTCTCAAGATCTTTTTCATTCTCCTTTCTTTACACACCCACCTTCTTTTCGCAGTAGTCACCTTTACATAACTTTGCTTCGTAAAATAAACTTCAGTGCCCTTCACTCGACCCTTTCCCTCCATGCTATTCCATCAAGAACTCCATCCCTATTTTTTACACCGTCTGCTACATGTCCCATAATTATAAGGGTCAACATTTGCTCCTCAAGCTCCATTGCCAGAGTAAAGATGCCAACAGAGCAGCAATCTGTGTGTAATGCCAAGATGAAGAAAATCTAAATAAGTCGAACAACTCACTCAAACTACCCACAAATCATCATGATAATAACTGTCATTTTCTAACCTTCAATTTTATCTTGACAAGGCCCAGCAATATTTGAGTGGTTAATATGGGAGACATTCAGTAAAAGTTTACTTTAGACTGAGAGAATGCAAAATGGTGCCCTTCATGTGTCAGTAAGCAAAAAGCAAAAGAGGAAGCACGTGGGAAGATACGAAAAAGAGGATTATATTGGAGTTTATTTTCAACAATATTGAGTCGCAGTTTGTATATTTCTGTGCTGGCATTTCTCCAAAATCCGTTAATTTCTTGTACTATTTGATATTTACTCAAATAGTCCAGTAATACTGTGGTTCTCAGTATAATTAACAATTACTGTGTCAGTCAGCCAGAGTATGAATCTACACCAAAGTTATTAAATCAAACCACTGAATGCATTCATTAATACGCTCAGATTAGCCATGACATCAATCTATCTTGTAAATCGATGCATAATGAATGCTTGCTTAGGAGTTCTTTTTCATTCCTCATATAATATGAAAAATGAAATATAATATACATGTAATACAATATGTCCTGCAGAAAATGTTGTCTTTTTTTGACTGTAACTGACAGCATACATTGTCTCTCACAAGCATATATTTCACGGCCCTTTGGTCCAAAAAGAATCAGGGTGATTTATTATTAATTGTGGAAAATTCATATGCGGAGTGTTGATGAGAAAATACATATTCATCAGTGGCAATGGAGCAGGGCAGAATCACAACACCTGATTTAAGGCTCCATTTGCAGTGGAAACCTCTTAATCCCGTCCCCTCGGGGATGATTATAGCAAATGAATTAAAGGGAACATGTAATGCACATTTCCAGGTCCATATTTTCATTCTGGTGCGCCACTGGTGTATTTTTTGCACGATTTACAGTTTAAAAAGACACATTTATCTTAAAATGGCCTTCACGTATTCTCTTGGCTCAGCCTCTGTCCAAAAAAAAAGCCACTGCAGTGTAATTGTCTGTAAGTCTACAACCCAGTATCTATTCTGATAAGCCAATTTTTAAAACTTGCCCTTGTTTAGGCACAAAAGTATAAAAGATTCTCTGTACAAACCAAAGTTAATGCTTTATGATGCACAAATGCTCTGAGTCATGACAATCTATTTAAACTGACCAATTCTATGCTTCCCCTCACTGAAATCAAAATAGATAAAAATTCTCAAAACATTTGTCCTTTGGTAAAATATTGTCCACTGTCAGCAGAATTTACAATGAATGAATTGCCAATGAAGCACTAATCTAAAATGTTTAAAAAATCCTATAACAAATTCCATTGTGGCTCATGACCTGAATTTCACCCACCGTCACCCCTTTCAGAAAGGCAATTGTTCTCACTGTCTCTCGTTCCACTATTTCTCTGACTGTTATTTCTGATAATGCGTACCATTATTTTAAACTGGTCAAATCAGCCCCAACTATAAGTCATTATTTTATATAATAGCTTTTTTAAAGGCTTTTTGTTTGATTATACTGTACATTTAATATACCTGTTTCATCGCAGACATTTTGACTCATTACAGCGAGAAAGCACAGTTGTAATAATGATGGCTCATTAATATGGTTATATTAAGCGCCCAAGACATGACAGTGAATCTGTATGCACCAAAGAAGGGCCTGCCTCGGTGGAGCACAGCCATTATTACTACCCTCTGCTGTCCCTACTGTGATAGCTGAAGACATCTGCTGTGAGAACGGTTTATATAAGCATGTGGATGTATTTTAAATAAAAGAGAGTCAGAGGAAATCAACATCTACATCTAAAAGTCAAACTTTTCTACCATCTGATATAATAACAGCTGCACAGCTGATGAGTCAGTTAGGTATTCATTTGTCAGCATAAACTTTGATACCACACAAAATAATGCCAAACAAAGTATAGCGGAGGGAAATGTTGTACATACTGTACAGCAATCAGTCACCTGTGAAATGCCAAGATGCAGCCAACCGAATTTTATCACATTAACACTAAAGAATGAATTAAATTTAAATGTGTGTCTGTCTGCATCAGTTCACCTTATATTAGCTATATCTTCCATCTTTTTTGCATATCTATAGTCACTAACATTTTCTGAGCTCAAGGAGATTTTTTTGGGACAGGCCGTTAGCTGCCACATGCTGCTGCAGTTCCTGAGGGTAACTGCTCTTTGTGGATTTAGCCAACTACAGTGCTTAATAACTTTATTAGATCACAACCCAAAATAAGGTTTATGCGACAGGTGCAATAACTTAAGCAGTACTGGTAATTACCAAAATCAATTTTTGTTTCTATAATGGTTAAACAAACAATATGAGCAAGTTCATGATCAAAATGATATTTTCAATGCTAAAATATAATCATTGTTATCCATAAATGTTCAAATGTGTTGTTTTACATAAATATTTTTTTTAATTAAGATGCCAAATTAAAGATATTTTCTTGCAATCCAGAAAGTGATTGAATGTTATCTTTAATTAATTTTTGACTTCGCAGAGAAGTCCAGTGAACCAGCTCAAATTTGGGGATAAAAACATGCTGGTAGTAAACACATTGTGAAATAATTTGTGTGTAATGATGCTTGTTCACCTGTTTAAATTACTGCATTTGAAAGAAATGACTCTTGAAATAAAAAATGAAGCAAGAAACATAAAAATATAAAAAACCGAAAACAAAACAAAAACAACAAATAAAAATTTGCTCTATAAGATTGTTTTTCAGCTAGCTAGATGCAGAAATACTGTGAGGATGTACATGAGAAAGGGAAAAAGTCAAAGTCAAATTTATTTATATAGCACATTTAAAACAACAACCGTTGACCAAGGTGCTGTACAATTAAGATAATTAAAAGAAATAAAAACATAGGTAGACATGATAAGAGTTAAGAAAAAGAATCATAAAATTTTAAGATTTGAGTGAGAAATAAGATAAATAAAAGTAATACAAGCTCATTCTGAAAAAGGATGAGGGACTAAACTATCTCAGTGGCTTGAGTAGAAAGGAGTTCCAGGCTGCACCATAAATGAAATGGCTTTATAGTATTTTTTATTTAATTTATATATTTATAAATTGAGTTTGCTATTTTACAACTACAGGGTTTAACATTTTCGCATAGTAAAAATTAAATATATATTAGTTACAATTCACCAATACACAGTGACTACAAAACATTGATTAAAACATCTGAATAATTTAATAATTGCAGGATATCAGCATTATGCAAAACTTGAAAATGAATTTGGAAGAATATTATTTTGTTTGAGTTCAGCCGATCTATAAAAAAAAGAGTATATAGAAACAAAACAACAGCGCTCCATATTTATCTTATTAAACATGTCACAGCCTAAATGTTAAAATTCATCAAACTGCCTGCTACAACAACGAAAGTAACACATTTAAAAACATTATTTATTGTAGACGTCAAACAGTAAAAGTTTGTAATTGCACTTCAACTAACCTGCAGTCCCTCTCAATCATCTACCATCTGTTCTGACCTGCCCCAGTCTCCAGTCCTTCACATCACCCTGCTCAGCAGACTTCATCCCAACTCAGCTACTCCGCTTCTGAATGTGGGAAGCTCACAGCTCTGCTCACTTCAGGTATGGTTTTCCTGCTTCCCTACGCAGCAAAAAACCTGCCCAGTTCTCCATGCATTTAGTCATCCACTTTGCGATATCCATTCAAAACTCCAATAGATATTCATCTTTTTTCAAAGTCTAGTCCCCATTATGTTTATCAATCATCAGATTTTGCAATTGAATTAATTCTAACATTAGCGCTCAGAAAGATGTAAAAAAAAGAAAAATGCAAACAGATAAAAAAGACAAAAAAAACACCCTTGAAGCACATAACTGTACTATACCAACAAAATTCCACAACTTTCCAAGTTCCTTGTGTGCTAAATGTTTTTTCTTCAAGCTTTTTACAGACATGGCAGGGAAGGATCATAGATCATGGAGCCTTTATGTACCATTTCTATGTGAAATTGGAAAACTGTCAGCAAAAGAGAGATTACACAGACATGAAATTATGATCAAGGATACATAAATAAGAAGAAAGCTGTCCCAGGTTGGTATTATAATTCATCAAGTGACTGAGCCAAGGCAGGGAAACAGCCAGCAATTCAAGATGCATTATGTGTATTATGCTGGCTTTCTTATTGTGTGGAATACATAGAATGTTTTAATATTCTACCTCCCCCTATTCTGCTGACATACTTTTCACCATATAAAATACTCTTGTCCTCGTTGATTCATATACTCTACATTACCCAGTTTTGTTTTAGTTCAATACTGCCTCTCTATTTTAGATTTTTTTAGACATAAAAGACAACCAGAGAAGGCTTTACTAAAGAAAAAAAAAACACTCTTGCAGTGGATGGAGACTTCAGTGAATACATTATTCAACATGTCCTATAAAGAATATTTTTCTTCATGTTTCATTTGTGACATCTGTCATCTTTGGAATAATCTCCAACTTGTTTGATGGTCCTTCAAGTAAGAAATGTCAGTTACAGAGAAAATAGTCCCAAAATGTCAACGTTTTAAAATTTTAACGCTTTAAGATCAAATGGCAAAATTCATATTTTCAACTTCTTTGCATATCTAATATGAAGTCTCTGTGTGTATGTGTTGAGACAGAGATAAGGATAGGCAGAAGACCAGTTTCTCAGAGTACATTCTGACTCACTGTATTATATACTAGTACATTTGTTCTTAACAATAAATACTGACTCATTAGTTCATGCTTTATCTGCAAAAACAAAACTATTAGTGGTGAGAAAAGTGCTGACTGATGCACAACTGGAGAGAAAAGTTTTCTTTTTAAAGAACAGGACCACCTAGTTATGACTTATGGTGCCCTATCATTTATTGTTCTTAATTTATGGAGCAATTTTAGTTATTTATTTTCTGTTTTTTCCTCAATTTATTTTCCTCTACTTTTTGACTACTTACCAGCTGTGTTACTCTTGCTGCTTTAAGATCATCTCAAGCTGCACGTAAGATGAAAGTTGCATGAAAGGAGCATAAGAGGGGAAATCGCCTTTCATGTCCTTATATTATCCTCTTATTGGTCATTTATGCGCGGAGTCCAGGGAAATCACAAAGAGTAATATTTGTAATAGAAAAATAGTCCCAGGGTAAAAATCCCACTTTACTCTTATGTCTACATGAAGTGGATGGAATAAGGAAATGAATGCATCGGCAAGAAACCTTGCTGCCAGTGGCTAGCAACTCGGCCATATGTACCAGATTGAAAAAAGGCAACAGAGCAGGAAAATGTTAAATAATGCAGAAAATTGAATAGGAATGTTGGGCTTCAGATTAGTTTGTGTGGTGAAGTGCAAGGATGTGCTTGGAGGAGGATGTTCTGCTGAGAATTCAGAAGATGCTGGACTATAATCTTCACAAGAAGGAATTTAGAAAAAGAAGGATGGATGAAAACAATAATCTGACAATTAAAAAGAGATATGCCAAGAGGTACACTTCACCTTATTGTAAATTTAAACAGGCAACTGGCAAAATTGTTGCTTTAAGTTATGATCATGAAGTTAATGGTGAATGAACAATTTAGTGGCTATGTAATGACATACTTTGTTTTCAGAGTAGTTCCAAATATGTTTGCATTCGGTAACATGGTAATATCTGCCACCAGGTACAAAACGTCCTTGGAAAGATTGTTGATTGTGCAGCTTAAAATGTAAGTGTACAGCAGTTAAAATGAAAAAGCAGAAGAGTCTAGTCGTCAGAGGAGTCAAAGAAGGTGAAAGGGAAGAGCGACAGAAACTCAAAGTAAAACAAGAATTAACCTTGGACAGTGAGGCATAGATCAGGGCAATAGCATAAAAGCATTACTAAAGCACTGAGTGTTCCCCAGAGCCCAGTGGCATTTAAAGGACTCTGAGAGCACAAAAAAAATCCTTCTCTGGTCTCACAAGATAAAAATGTTCTCCAATGTTTTTTGTTTTTTTTCAAGCACTATGTCTCACAAACACCAGACATCATCACCTGGCTAACACTATCTTTACAGTGAAGCACAGAAATGGCATCAAAACACTGTGTAGGGTTTCTCACCAAACAGGGTCAAAGGGCTTAGGGGCTAAACTGAGGGATAAATGCAGCCAAACACATAGAGGTCCTAGAAGAAACGCTGCTCCACAGTGACATGAGACTGGGATGATGGATTACTATTCAGCACCAGAGTGCCATTAAGTAGTATCACTACACTGAAGTAGATATAAGACAGTCGTCTTGTCCTCAAGTGGCATAACCAAAGCTTGTAAAAGCTCCCACACAGATGTCAAAGCTCAGAGCCCTAGATGAAAGTCCAAAATTTAATTTACGTAAATGATATTTTTTCAGATTTGGATTTTCAATACACCACAAAAAAAAAAAAAAAAAAAAATGTCTAAACTGGGGAAAAATTAGTTCCCATTGAACTTTTTTTTGTGATTTCCTGCCTCTTTGGAGCTAAAAGAGGCCATCCAAACACATGAGATATCAATGGAAAGCCCAGGATGTCCTCTATTTAGTACATCAGGACTTAGTAGGGAAGCTCAAATAAGTCAAAAGATATACATACAAAGATCTTATACAAAGATATAAACAAATGTCCACTACAGACGACATGAACGAACAGGCTGGTTCTCAGGAGGATATACTTGAGAAATGGTAATATGGGTTTTTAGGCTCGATTGATGGTAAAAAAGGTAATTTCACTCATCTAAAATTAACCTCCTAGGACCTGGTGTCCACACATGTGGGCATCAAATTTTAGGTTGTATAGACCAAAATACAAAATTTTGCTCTACAAGGACCTGATATCCACTTACGAGGACATTATACTGCTACTGTTCTATCGAAATTTAAAACAATTGTCCTCATATCTGGATCTCATTTTTCTTAGAAACAAAAAACAGGTAAAAAAAAAAATCAAAAATCTGGTAATTCTTTGTTTTTACATTCATCAGGTCCCAATCAGCCCAAATAGGAAGGAGAAATTAAAAATGCAAGCCATGAAAGAGTTCGGGTCTTAGGAGGTTAAACTCACAACTTGATGGCCTCTGGATTTTTTTGGTATACTTTCAAAATAAGTATTCAGAGGCAGACAACTTAATGCTGACTTGTTACAGGTTCCTTCAATGGCAGCTTGTGGTGGGAGACTACAGCAGAGAGCCTTTGATAAATGGGCTGGATCACATATAGTGCCTTTCTACTCTACTTGAGGACTTAAAGCACTATATACAGGGGTGCACATAAGTGGTCCGCAGGTGCGCATTCGCTGTCAAAATAAAAGACGCGCACCAGATAAGAAGTTGCAACGCGCGTTTGCGTACATATAGAAGGCACTGTTTTTGTCCGCTAGAGTGGGATTTTCATGGCATATTCTGCACCACATCTCTGTGTGTTCATCATTTGCTTGAAGCCAGCTCACCTCCTGCAACCACTTTTCCGAGAATACGCGCTTCTTTTGTGGTTCGGACTCCTTCTGACATTTCTTTGGAGGTGGAGGAACACCAAAGTAATTGCTTAAAGGAGCTTGCTTCTTCGACATCTTTAAGACTTCTAAACAAATGTCTGTCCTCCACCAGAAAATCTTATGTACGCAAATGCGCGTTGCAACTACTTATCTGGTGCGCGACTTTTAGTTTGACAGCGAATGCGCACCTGCGGACCACTTATGTGCACCCCTGACTATATGCAACATGCCTCATTCACCCATTTGCACACACTCATTCAAGCACTTTTTTTTCTACATCTAAGTGCTTTATGTCTAATATTCACATACATTGACACAACCAAGAAAACTTTCTGAATAGTAGGTGATCTGCTGCTCCAGCTCCTTAGTCATAGCCACCTCTGACATAAAGCAACATATAAATAACACATTACTAAACAGCAAATTACAAATGAATCATGAATGTATACGTCAAGCATTCACTGGCTTTGCTCCTCTTTATCACAAAATCATCACCAATAAGCACTTTAAACGAAAAGACCGAAGTTTCTTTTGAAAGATGCTAAATTTAAGCAACGTAACGTTGTCTTAAATGTGTATCATTCTCTGCTCAATCATCTTATGTACCTTTCTCTCTCTTTCTGTCAAGTCTTGTTATTTTGCAACAGCTTTCAGTTCACATCCACCGTAGCCTAGAGCATCTGGGTGGGAGGTGCTTTTCATGACAAATGACCTCACAAATAACTGATAGAGAGAAAAAAAACAACATCCCACTCATCTCTCGCTGTCTCCATGCTAGTCTGTGTCTGTCTCTCAACCGGTGTATATGTTTCTCCCTCCCCGAGCATCCTCCCAGGTAGAGCGAGAAAGAGACATCTGTGACCATCAATCTTATCCACCAATATTTACCGTCTCCCGACACTTCATCTCAGAAACCCCTTTCCACTTGATGTCTGACTAAATTAGATTAAATGACTGCTTTGTCAACCTTCCCAAAGGAAAGAGAGAGAAACTCTAGAAAACTAATCTGGGTTCCAGTCACACACTGAAATGGAGGCGGGTGCTTTCATAATGTATAATAGCCAAAGCAATATTCCACACCAACTGAAGATCAGATTAAATTCGTAGTTTAAATGAATAAATTATAATAAGGATGCAGTTCATCATCGGTTTACATTTTGACTCTTTGTACTGTTTTGCTTTCTGTTTTTTATCGTAGGCCTTTTTTATATTTAAAAATGAATCCCCAGGAACGTGCAAAGACAGACAACCCAATAGATTAGAGATTAAAATAAATAAAATTTGCCTGTTTGACACCTATCCCTGCCTGACTGTTCTCTATGCCTTAAGGATCCTCTTTCCTGTTCCCCATTCACCCAGCAGTGATTCATGTTAGCAAGTAAACCAAAGTCAAGATAAAATGAAACAAGGAAATACATAAGAAAGGAACCATTCAGTGATTTGGCTGGTGACATAACCTGTTCAGTCAGAATAACTTCAACAAAATGCATATTTTGTGACTTTGCACTGGAATCCCATTATCTGGTTACTTGCATTAGATCATTATCTATATAATGGGCAAAAAATAAATGAATAAATACTTTTGGTTACTCCCTCATATTTTTGATTTGGGAGATTTTATTCTTTCTCATGAAACCTCAAAAGGATTTGTGTGAACTCCCAGGACTGAAAGAGGGATCTCTCATTTGTTGATTTGACAGCCAAATAAGGTCAAAAAATAAATGAGTAAAAAACCAAAATGCCCCTTTCATTGCTACAATCATATTAAACAGGAAAATGGTGTAAACCAATGAAGGAGTGGAGATATGTAAATCAATTTTTTTTGCACAATAAGGGATATTTTGACAACTGTCCACTGCTAACATGAAATCAGCTGCTTTCAAACACCTGCAGTGACAACATGCTAACACACAGCTAGTAGTAAAGAAGCCTGGCTCCATCTAAAGTTCGACCTTCAACAGGTAACAAATGGGCAGCCAGGCTCGCAGCAGTCTAGGCTCCATTTCTCACCCCTGATTCTACAGCAGAATTGCTCTGACCACAACAGTTTTCCCTGAAGTGCTCTTTTGGGCTGGTTTTTACTAACTTTGCCAATGGCTCTGTTTTAATACTTAAAAATACCGGTGGTGGCCAGTGGTACCCCTGGCTCTGGTAGATACAAAATCTTAGGTGAGTTCATTCTCCACTCATTGCATTCACAAGATTTTGAGAAAACTTGTACTCTGATCTTGACCATGAGGTCGAGGTCGCAGAGATACAAAATCATCTGAGATTTTTAGTAGATACAGCTATGATATCAATTTGAAACTCCAATATTGCTTCGTTCTCGAGTAACTGCATTCACAAACTTGGGTGTCCAGGTTGCCTGCCTGCCTGCTCGCCCACTTGCAGTGTGATGACAATACCTTATCAGCCTCGTACGACTCAGGGGTAAAAACTAAAAGAAAGACCTTGTGAGTCGCCTCATTATGGTAAATGGCCTGTATTTGTATAGCGCTTTACTTAGTCCCTAAGAACCCCAAAGCGCTTTACACTACATTCAGTCATCCACCCATTCACACACTGGTGATGGCGAGCTACATTGTAGCCACAGCTGCCCTGGGACGCACTGACAGAGGTGATTATTACAGGGACCTCTGTCGTGTGGGACTGTAACTGAAGATTTATATTTTTACTTGAGAAGTAATTACAGTATGACCTATTTATGTTTACCATTGTTGCACTCACAAATAATAATGTACATTAAAATTGACATTACAACTGCTGATCAATGGCATGTTATGGTCATTTCAGCTTGTCATGCACCTCTTGACTTTTGTTACCTGGCAAGCACAGAGCAGCCAGTGCCAACGGGTTGGAGACAAGCAGGTTGGCCTTTACCCCTATTTCAATGATATATCAATGCAGGAGCTCAGAAGAACAAGACACTGTAACAACTTAAAAAGGTTGGATTTTTACAATCACTTTTCTTTCTTTGTCAAATTTTACGCCATGCAGAGATTTTTCTGAGTTGTGACACCTATCGTCCAGAAGAAGACTGCAGTGAGTGCAGTACACTTCAGGTGCCAGGATAAATGGTTACAGGGCTGTGATACTGTCACAGTTGACATGTGAAACAAACTATCCAGTGACCACAAGTCTTTATGCGACAAGGCAGCTAAAATCATGTTACAGAACAACTCAATACTAATATAAAGAGTGACGTAATGAACTACTTTCTACATAAGCTTCATAATGCACTACATCGGATAAGAGTAACAAGTACTGAATGATGCATCAGGTTTGTTTGATTAACGACCTCAGCACTGAAAGTCATCTAAAGTGAGCTTGACGATCTCTTCTGAATGTGAGTGCAAAGCCTTGAGGCTAAGAGGCCTACCGCCAGTGTACTTCCATGCTAAACTTAAAAGGCTGTAACACAGCCACAGAAACACTATGATACACAAACACTGACACTAACACACTCACAGTCCCACAATAACACCCCATTTTTCACCCCCCACCATCCACCCCCACCCCTGTCACGCCTCCAACCAAATTAGATTGTGATTGCTCTTTCCGAGGTCACTTTTAATTAAACTGAGATGAGAACATGACACATGGGATTAAGCCCCATCCTACCAATTCAAATTAAGAATTCATAACTAATGCTAGAGCCTATTGCTTTCAACCATGACCTCCATATCATTTATGTATAGGAGCAAAAGGAACTCCTCTAATTGTCTTCTTCTAAAGCGATAAAGAGCATGATGAGAGGGGAAGAGAACTGTGTGTGTGTGTCTGTTTGAATATGCATGTTTCCTAAAAATTACATTAAAAACATGCACCTTGTCTGTGCACCATAAATTAACACTGACTCGTACCGAGAGAAAGAGCGGGAGAGAAAGAAGTAAACCAATGAATACTTTCATATCTTCCCATCACGCTAAGGGCTTAACAAATAATACTTCAGTGGCCTTGAGAGGACTAACTCCAATAATTTCATCTGATATGGTTAATAGAGACACACAGGGCTCACGTGAATTAGCAAAACATTCATTAAGCCTGGTAACACATTGGTAGCGTCACAAGAGTAAACCCAATTCAAAATACCATTAATCACTTAACCGTGAAGAATGTAAGATAGATTCATACTACATTTTTTTTATTGCTAATGATGTAACAACATAAAATCTATATCTATAGTTTGCATATTTAATTTGGTCTTCCATCAAAGCATTCAGCTCTTCCAGACTTGCTAACATCTTTATATAAAGTGCTGTGAGGCTATTTAAAATATAAGCTACCTGTTTAACATGCCATTCACAGATTGAGAAAGGCTTAAACTATTGTTTGTAAAGGACTTTTTGTTTAAAGTAGCTCTCTCCTTTCGGTAAGACCTCAGAAGTCATAATGACTCAGTGGCTTTTGAAATTCCTCGCTCTTAATCTGCATCTAATTGGCATCCTTTCCATGCGGTATTAGAGAGGCATATGTCAGACATTTATGCCGGCCTTATCTGGATATCTGGGTGCATGTGCTGAAGGAGTGTAAACATGCCATTAGGGAACATACTTCAAAACTGGATGACAATTTGTCTTGTCAACGTGTGTGATCATCTCTGCTCTCCCTGACAGCGAGTTTGAAATGTTCGTCCTGCTCCAGTAGTTCTGGTTCCACAAAACTTCTAAAATACAATCACTGGTGTTGTTTACTTACTTTATTAACTGACAAACGAAGGCCCAAAACCAGCTTTCCTTACCTCGGTAATAAACGCTTTGGCCGTAGCTGGGCTCATGAACAACACAGCTCTGCGCAGTGTATCCCTATAGCGATGCAGCTCCTCCACACGCATTGTTCTGAACAGACTCGTGATCATCATGTTAATGTTGGATTCCACTTTCTGAAGGGATACATCCATCCCCTGCTGAGAGGTACTGTCAAGGAAATCCTCAATGCCACGGATATCTGGAAAAAAAGATAGATAGAGGTGTGACTGTGCAGAACAACAACCACATTCCTCTGAAAGCATCGTGCAGAAAAATTACACAGGACTGGACAGGACATAAATATCAGACAAATATTAAAGGCATCACTGATCATTTTACACCATATTCTCTGTTTCAGTTGATGGATTATCTCTCTGCAGGAATAGGTTTAGTAAATATCTCTATTTATCAGCTCTTACTGGTAAGCAATCCTCACTATCACTACATTTGTTCGACTCAAGATTTTATCCTTTGTGTTATTTGAGCTCAGGGGTTCGTTGTCTGAAAAGCACACACTGTATGCTACTACTAAATAGCTTTCTTTATGGAAATTTCAATGCTGAAAGCATGATATAGATACACACACACACACACACAGACATAGATCACAAATACATTAAATCAAAAGCATATTGCAATGAGTCATTAGAGGTGTGCTTTCTGGGTAGTACAGTCATACAATGATTATACTTTGTTTGTACTTATAATGAAGGACTAAAATATTAATAAGGTATAAACTAATAATATAATAAACTCTAAACCAATAATAGACTTTTTAATATGAATTCACAATCTTTTAGGAGCCATTTCAAAACAAGTCCATCAAAACCTGTATTGCAAATAACTGGAACTGCAGATCTATGCATATGACACAGAACAATGGCTGCTCGAAATCCCTAAAATATCTGAATGTCCGATCTCTCACAGCAGACTTGGATGTCTGTAGTTTGCAGGTAGAGCACTGATATATGATTCACAGCTGCTCATATACAAGGCACATAATATTCTTGGAAACAGCTCACATCAGGTTTCATTGATATTTAAGCTTTAATGTGAAAAAAAAATCACATTTTCATTCAACTTCAGTGTGATTTCCCCCAGATATGACACCACATACCAAATCTGAAATATTTTATTAAATAAAGCATGTTTCTGTCAGTGTTATGTCCAAAATTTGTAATGTCGTTCTGTCTCATTTTCTCAGCATGAATTTGATGGCAGCCAAATTTCAGAAGCAGAGCAAGAAGGTTTGTTTTTGACACGCAAAATATGATCATGCTGCTGTGTACCAGTCAAGCAGCAGCACAGCACACATAAATGAATGAATGAGCAAATTAATCTCATAGTGGTCAAACCAGAAGCTATGTAATCTTAAGGACAATAAATATTCCTGTATACATACTTCATTACTCCAGCTATGTTACGAGAAAAAAAACAAAAAACTCTTGACCTTTAATCAGACAGTGATTTGTTGTCGTTTTCGATATCTGTTAATACCTGTCCTAATAGAAGAGGAAACAGTAGCTAAAAAAAAAAAAATATTGCTGAATCCATGATACTGTCTCACCACTAAGAGAACCAATAAGTCATGTCATTATTAAGACTTTTCAATGAGAGCACTAACCACTGTAATTATCTCCATTAAAACTTATTTTTGTGTGGTAACAGAACCACGATGCTAGTATGAATATTTTTACTGCCTCTTCTGTTCTTAATGGGATACATTCCAGGTCAAGGTAATCCTAATTAAGGCATTTTGGTTGAGGCCACTGCTAATGATGTCAAAGGATGTGTATGTGTGTGTAGTTATGTAACTACCTAATGATCTATTTGATATGGAAAACGGATGACACCGCCGTCATTGCCAGTGTCGCAGCAGAACAATTAACTGGATTGATTATACTTGTTAAGTCCCAGAGGGCTGGGGAGATGCTCTGATTTCATCAATGCCAATTTTTTGAGGTTTATAAAAGTATTAAGAGGAGAGACAATAGCATTGATTCAGAAAAAAATAGTTTAGAAGTAAGACGAACATAATCCCTGTGCACACACACACGCACGCACACAAGCCAACAGTTACCACAATGAGTTCCTTGTGTTGTCAATCTTTAAGTCCTTTAGCAATAGTAGGGTTACATGACAAGGAAAAATATGACTTTTTCTTCTTTTTTTGTGCAGCATACAATACATACAGTATGTGGGTGCAAGACTCCAGAGGACAACGGCTAAACACTCTGTTTACGGTTTAGTTTTAAATGGGAAGAAAAACCTTCTGCGTGAACGTAAATGTGCATGCATGTAAATAAAACATTCATTTAAGTTACTGTATCACTTTGGGTACTTAGTTGTGAGTGATGATGAGAAAACATATATCTCCATGATCTATCTATAAATTTAAGGCTGGAGAAATAAAATTAACTGTAGTGAAACAAACTAAGTTGTCAGCAGTTTGGCTAATCATAACTTTTAGGGCCAACCCTCCCATCCCCACTATTTAATTTAATTTAGTTGAATTGAGTTTTATATATAGTGCCAAATCACAACAACAGTCACCTCAAGGTGCAGTACATTCTATGGTAAAGACCCTGCAATAATAGAGAGAAAACTCTAACAACCAAACAAGCCCCTATAAGAACTACTTGGGGACAGTGGGAATAAAGACTCCCTCTAAAAACATGAAGAAACCTTTAGCAGAACCAGGCTCAGAAATGGGTGAAGAAGAAACACTCAGTGTATCATGGGAAGTCCCAAGCAGCCTAGACCTATTATAGCGTAACTAAAAGAGGATTCAGGATCACCTGATCCATCCCTTACTATAAAATCTTTGAAAAAGGACAATGTTAAGCTTAATTTTAAAAATAAAGAAGGTCTGAATTGAACCTGGGGTCTGTTTACACATAATAGATACTAATCATCACAGTTACAGTGAAAAAAGCTTTTGCCAACAGAACAAAGAGAAGTCTGCATCATACCTATTTATTTGCATTTTTATGTTATAAATAATAGCTTGGGCCTGATCACGTGTCTGTCACGGTGTGCTGTTGTCTGCTCAAGGGTGGTGGGTGGTGGGGCAATCTGCTTTTATTTGCCATCATCAATCCATTCTCCACCCTAGCTTATAATACAGGTTGTGTGTCTAATTCATTTGCCTTGCCCCATTCTGTGAGGACCTTAAAGAACAAACCTAACCCTCTCACTGAATGCAGCTCTTTCCAGCTCACAGGATTAAGTAAAACAAATGTAAAAAAAATAAATAAATAAATTATAATAATAAAAAAAACTTATACAACACTTTTTCATGAATTACTAATAGTGACTGATTGTAATACAATGAGAGAAATGGAAGACCAATGAAAACAAACCAACAGGCAAGTAAACATCCAAACAGATGAGCTAGAAAGCCCACTGACTCATTCACTTTTACACATACATGTCTTTGATGTCAAACTTTGGTTGAGTTCCTGCCTCCCGCTTCTCAGAGGACAAGGCTTGAGCGTGTACCTCGCCACTGCTGAGTGGATCATTGACTGTCAGCTACTTTACATCAAGGAGCTTAGGGACTCAACAGCAGAGAAAAAGAGGGGTAAAATTGCCACCAACCTTGCCAGCCCAGGCAACCATCTGTTTGAGAGACATTCCTCTGTGACACAGTACCGGTACATTAACACCATGATCAACCATCACCTCAAGAGTTTTCCCCAAAGGGCTGTCACCTTACGCAGTCACTCAGTGTATCCACACAGTCCCAGGCTTCTTAATTTAACTGAGATTACTGTATAACTGCTGTAACGTTAACCAGTGTAAGTCTTTCTAAAACACAATCTGTATCTGTGTATTACTGACTTTCATATTATTGAAGAAAGACTGAAATGACATGATTGAGGGTAAACAAAAGCTCCAGTCATGTCTCCACTGAGGATGAGAGGAACCTAATTGCATTCTTGGAGCACTTTTCCTCCTAGTTGCGTATACATCCCTGTGCGTCACTGCCTTTCATGACTTATTTCAGTGAAATGAAAAAAGGCATTTTGTGACGAGAGCTCATCAGCTGGAATGGCTTTAATAATATCGTATAAAACAAGGTTAAGGCTTGTATAGCAAAAGGTTCAGTGTGTGTCCCTGAACTACCATTTGTTAGGATTCCCTCCTTTTGCCCCCATCCCATCTATTCCCCAAGTCCCTGGCTCAGACTGAAAGCTAGAGTTAATGTAGTGTAGCCGCCAACAGCACGCAGGGATTTCACCTGCATGTACCGACCAGCTCTGTGGTACTCTGTATCTGCTCAGACGCCACCACTATTTTCTCCCTTGCTTGCTTTCCCCCGATCCCTCTTGCTTTCGCTTAGTTTTTCATCTGAAACCTCCCTCTGTTTGCTTTCTGTTCTCTTGGGCCGAATTCTCATTTTGAGTGTTTGTAAAGTCCACGCTGTTATTCCACTCCAAGAGGCAGATTCTGTGCCATGTCTAATGTCCATCAATCCCACACTGGAGACCAGTGTTTGCATTCTGCTAGATGTCAGCAATGATTTCCCTCTGATGGAAGTGATTTTTCCTTTACCTTATCTATAGCTGTAGCTGTTTTAACTTCTTCGACAATGTAGAATTAATGTGAAATTAGAAAAAATAACCTTTATATATACAAATAGCTTGGGCTTCTTAAACTTCTTAAAATCAAATTTGCAATTATTGATAAAAGTCCGCCCTTTGGACAAGTTGGCATAATGTAAAAAAGACACAGAAATAGAGTGCAAAAAGGAGGTATTAACACATGCGAGAAGGTTTCCCTCGGTGTAGAGAAAGTGTAACATCAAACACCTGCAAATGAGATTCAGCCGATGGAACACAATATCTGCCTTCTGAGTTGCCCCATTCTCCCTATTTCACCTTTCTGACTTGAAACCCTTCTCCACCTTCAAATGTGAAAGAAAATACACAAGTTTGCAACTACTGACTACTCTGACTTTGAGCCTTTCTTTCCTGTTGCATTGCAGCACTCTTCCTGCATGAGGCTTTTAAAGCTTAAGTTGTTTGAAGTTGTTTTGTTCCAGTTACATTAGAAAATACCCAAGCTTAAATTATAGAAGAGGATCCATCCATCCATCCAAACAGCTTGATCAAGCTACCAGGTTTTTCTCCAATGATTTGTGCTTGCTCTACAGCCTGAAATGGCATTTGACTGCAAATTGTCCACATTATAATATGAATTTTTTGAGGCCACAGAATCCATGCTAACATAAATGAGTTTGGGACGGATGACCTTACATCCCTTTTTTTAATCAGGGTGAGTTTTTTTACATGAATTGAATTGGGTTGAGGCCAAAGGGAGCAGTAGAGTATAATTCCAGTCGATGTGTACTATTTCAGGTTTTTGAAACTTGTGGAGAATATGGTTTTAACAGAATTAAAAGTATTGGCAAGGAATAGTTTTTTCCAGGTAAGGTTCTTTGTCAGGATCAACAGATGGTGGGTTCAAAACAGTTTTGTAAGTGGTGAGTGGGAAGAAAAAGCAATGATAGAGGTCGGGGGAACAAATTTCAATAAGCAGTGTTTAGACGGAGAACCCACCGAATACCGAATGCAGGAGGCATATTTGCTGTCACTTCTATCCTCATCAAGAGAAAAAAACCCGACTACCTCACAGGTAGCCATTGCGAATAATGGTGGATGACTACAAATAAAGAAATAAACTTTTTGTTTCACAGACATGTTATAGTTTATCCATCACATTCTGTTCTGCTATTAGGCCAACATCTCCTTTGCTTCATCTTTCTCCTCGGCCATTACCTCTGGCTATCCGAATACCTGCCTCAGGCATTCCACTGTTGCTCAAAGCAGTGGTTCTTAAAATATAGACTTACCTTAAAAATGTGGGACTGCTTCTTGTAAAAGAATTCTAGAGAATCTATTTGTCATTTAAAGTTGTGGTTAGAAACACAGCCCTTTGGGGCTAGCCTAAACTTGGGAAGTTTAGCTCCATAAGAGAAATAAACGCTTTAGGTTCTAAACCATCAGCATCTGACTGCCTATGGCACGACTCCTATCCCTATAGATGGAAGTGCTGGTCTCCATTCACCACTTTTTTTGCTTTATTTTCCTCTTTTTTTTGCTCTCTTTTTATTCATTTTACCTTAAAGCCCGGGGCTTCACATTCTCTGAGTCCCCACAGAGAGCTTAACAAACACTTGTAAAAAAACCAACACTTTATAAAAGGCTTGGCACCTTTTAGATGTGCATCACTTTCCCCATCTCCACACAAACACACACACACACCTACACACACACTACTCCTGCCTTCATATGCCTTAAGTGTCTAAACTTTTCTCCCCTGCTCTAAGCTCCCTTCTTTCTTCTTAACTGATATTTCTTTCTATACTGTTTGATCATGACCTTCTTGTGAGTTGAACTGAACTACCACTCTAGTCGTTTAACAGTGTGTATATCTAAGAAACAATGAATCTCCATCTGAATATAAATGAGTCTCTAATCTTATAGAGTTTTTCTTTATTTTCCTTTCTTTCCTCTGTTTTTTTGGATTAGCCTTTTCTAGTTTGTTTATGTCACTCTAAGCCTCCTGGGTCAATAACTGAGAAAAAGAGATAGTGTTTTTCTGCTAGTGGATATTATTAAGGAAATGAAAATATATAGAATATTATGATTAAAATATGCCACAGACAGAACATGACATACTCTAGGAACACAGGACCAAACCACAATAGCATGGTTTGGTCTTATGAAATGTTTTGTAGGATTTCCCAAACCTCATTCTCTTAATGAGTGTTAGATTATCTTCTCTCCCTTTTGCTTTTAGTTACCTCTCTCCTCTTCAGCTTTCTCTCAAACTCAAGTATTGCTAAAGAAAATTTCCTTACTGTGACCTCCAAGGATGTAACCTACTACTCTGGGGTCGTTGACTTTTGTAAAAGGTTTTCACCCTTTATAGTTGTTTTTGCCCGTCTTCCTTTAACTCTGCCCGACCAAATCTGCTATGCCTTCAGATCTTTGTCCCTTTCTGCCATAATGTTTCTCTTTTCACTTGTATGCTCACATTATCTTATATCCTTTTCTGTCTTGCTCCCAGTCTCCTCCAGAGGGAAATCCAAGTAAAACATGACCTCACTATATACAGCTTTCAGATCTTTGGTGTTTGGCTCACTAGTGTGACTGTTTGCCTTCATTTGTTTCAAATTGCTTTTATCACAACCTTTTCCATGTCTTTCTTGTCCTAACTGTCAGCTTTTATATTTCCTTCAGCTTTGCAGCTTCCTGTTACTGCCATCTATACATATATCTCTCATAACTCCTGATTCCATTTACCCTTAATTTACCCTTTATAACCCTTTGGCAGGGTTTGGGTCTGTGAGACCTCTTTTCAAACCCTGAGACCAAAAGAAAAAAAGACTGCAGCTCATTATTATTTTGAACTCAGATTCCTTGCTATTGGCTCATTTTCTGTGAAGATCACATAAAATAACACATTTCCAGTAAGTTAATATTGTACACCCCCTTACACATTTATACGACACATGTGGTTTTCAGGCCCACTGGACCCATGGGTCATAAAGGTGTGGAGGTGCTGTGTCCCTTCACTCTGTTTGCCTTATGCATGGCCTGCTGTTGGTGTGTGTGTGTGTGTGTGTGTGTGTGTGTGTGTGTGTGTGTGTGTGTGTGTGTGTGTGTGTGTGTGTGTGTGTGTGTGTGTGTGTGTGCAGTGTGTATTTGTATAAGTGTGTTTTCCCTTACAAGGTTGCAGCATTGTTATATTTCTATCACCTACACCTGTCTGCTCCCAAATTCCCACACATTTTACCATCTGCCTTGTGGGAATCTTTCTATATTTTCTCATGCTCTGTCCCAGCAGCAGATTGGATGTGGGACACAACAAATAAATAGCTTTGCCTGTGTGGCTTCTTATTGATCAAGACAGTGAAAAGATTTTCCGCTCTGAGAACTTCAGTGATTTTAGAAGAAAGGAAGATTTTGAACCTGATGAGTTTTCAGAACATGAGTCCTTTTTTTTCTTTATTGGATAGGACAGCAGGCAGGGGGGTGGAGAGAGAATGAGAGGAAATAACAGAGGAGATGGTCTGAGACTCAAAACCAGTCCCCTGCAGCGAGGACTCCAGCCTTCAGTACATGTGTCACTTGTTCAGCCAGGTGAGCTACAGCAGCAACCCCAATTCAGAGTCTGACAGTGAGTTTGAAGAGAAGGATTAGATCGACCATGAGATTGGTCTTCTTGCCCAAAGAATGAGCCAACTACTTGGTTGCCAAGATGGTAAAACCAGGGCCAAAACAAATGGTGTTTACTCTTGTGTAGGACATCAGATGGGATTTTTAGCTTTTCATCGACATTGCCATCTAGAAAGTTATCTGTATCAGATGTTTCTCGATCATAAATTCTGATCCAGTAGCAACAAAAGTAAGAGGTGCTCTAACCAAAATGGTTAGGAAGACACAATATACATGCATCAGGAGAAAGATATACATATGCAACACACAGATCAGAGTTGCCCTTTAGTAGTTGTATAGGCCAATACGAAAAGGCCATTTATTCGGTCGGGCTGATGTGAACCTTTTCCATTTCTAATTAAGTTCAAAGAAGTAAACATCAATAGGATTCGAAAACCTTGCTTCAAGATAAATATGTTTGGGGGTTTTTCCACCCAAATCTTGGACAGAAGGTAAATGCCAGATTTTAACCATATATGTGGTCTATATTGTTTGGAATGGGGACAAAGTAAACATCTGTTAAAAGTTCATACATAAACTGTTATAGGTATTGATTTAATAACCCAGTAATACCATGAGTCCACCAGACCCATAAAAAAAATGAACACCATTAAACAACTTCACAGTAGCCATTTTTTCAAGCTCTCCCTTTTCATCTTCATTAGCCCTCACTCAGTTGCGTCTTGTGCAATTTACTGTAGGCAGAGTTCAAACATGGGTTCGCATTCAGGACTGGAAATAGAAGATGTGCAGGCAGACCCAGAAGGAGCAGCAGCAAAATAGACCACATAACAGTGAATAAAATCAAAGGAAAGATTTCTTCAAAGATCAAGTAGACTTATGCAAAACAACTTAGTTCACTCACTATTCAAGATCTGCCTGTAGTAAGGGTTACAAAGCATGAAGGTGGTATCTTCAAAGCCTTGGATAGTTATCTCAAGGGTGTGGGTGAACAACTATCAACCAGTCATAGAGTCTTCTTTTAACATGCACCTTTTGGTGCAACTAGTGATCTACCTGGGGCCACTGGGTGTTTCTCCAGAGTGACTCAGCTGGGAGCGATCAGGCCCTAACTTGTGACCAGCTAGCATGACCTCCCTGACCTCTTTCAGTGTTGGTTGCTTGATGTCAAACTGGATGTAAGGTGGAGGTGGGGATATTGTCCCAGTGATCAAGCTTTTGATCTCCCAGTGTTGCTGTAAGAGTGGCTGAGGTGGCTATTACTTGTCTCCGTTGAGAAAAACAGGTGACCACTGTGCTTCTGTCCCAGTAGCACAAATCCAAATGGGTTTGCGATGAAGGTGCTGGGCTTGTACAGCTTTCCTTGCCCCTTTTTTTGCCATTCAGCATACCAGACGGTGCCTAGCTTCTCCCTCGGTCCCTCTGTGTTTTCTAGAGTTCAGTGAGGGCTACTCTCTCATCGTCAGTTGCTCTCTTTTGCTGTTTCCGGCTGTTGGATTAGGATCTGGAATGTCCCTAGTGGGCTGTTTTTCTTTGATGCCACACCTGTCTACACCTATAGTGATAGTGGTGAGGTGCTCATTGTCTGGAGCCTCTAGTCCACCTCTCCCTTGACTGGTGCATCAAGTGCTGCAGCCACATCTCCATTAAACAGGTACCACTCTGTCTCTCCTGGTTGGTGGCTTTTGTATGCAAAGAAATTCTGAAAAGGCTTTGTACAGAAATGAGACTAAATCAATTGTTATTTAAAGAAACTAAGAAAAACACTCATTGCCTAAATCCCTGGGGGAGTGGGTCCTTTGTCTCTTTAGGAGCAGTCTGAGAAGAAATAATTAGCTCTGAGCGATTATTAATATGCTTGTCACTCCAATGATGCTGTGGAGATCAACTGATCATCTTTTCCATTTAAAATGTAAACAGGCATACTTGAGCAGGCATCCCAACAAACTTAGTATTAAAGAAAATGTTAATATATACACATAAAGTTGCCAGCATCTATGAATGATGAATAGTTTGATGAAAATGAAATGATGTGAATAATTTGCTGAAGTCTTGATAAAGTCAGATCTTGACCAGACTGAAGAGTAATGGCGAATTATGGAGAGAGGTATGACAATGCTCCCCATCCCCATTATGAAAATACCAAATGAGGTCAAAGTATTCTTAGGGAAAATATTCAACCCCTACTTACCCCCATATATCCCTCAATGTCAGAATGTTTCTGATAGATAAAACACTAAGTAAAAGTGACTGAGTGATGGAATAGAAAAGTGCTGCATAAACACCACTCGATTCACCATTTTCTTACTTTTTCTGATGTTGGCTTTCTCCTTTAATTTGGTACTCATCCATATATGAACACACAGTGACTCCAATGTATAGTGGAAAGTCAATACTGTATTTCCAAACTTGGTTATCTTTATTGCTATTGTTTTATTAGTTAAAATCTAAATCTATTTGTTTTTCTTTAAAAAAAAAAATAGACAAATTTTCAATTCTGTTATTTCTGGATATAAAACAATTTCAGAAAGAAAAATCCCAGAAGACCTAGTGTTTAAACACTTTTCTTTCCCCAGCTGACTGTGTAGTCAACAGTATTATAGTTTTTCTTTCTTTCTTTCACTCATTCTTTCTTCAATGCAAGGTGACATGACACTCTTTAGTGTAACATCAGCACAGCAAAGTCATACATAACAAGCTGTGGCAGCAGGTGCTGGCATTTTCACACTTTTCACAGCGCAATAGTGGAAAAAAATGGAACAAAGAGGTCCATTCTACTCATCTGGTCCACTGCTCCGTACAGAAAAATTGTTAAAAGGAAGTTTAGATGAAAATGTGGTAGATTTGAAAGTATAACATTTTGTTTTAAAACTACTAACATACCTCATTAAGCAGTACTCTTCAAGGTGACAGTCATTTTTAATTACAATGGACCTACACCAACCTACGTTCAGCACAGGAAACTGCAGCATTTACAATATTATGACAAACATGGCCCATTATATATTTTGCAGAGTTTTTCTATTGACCTCCAAAGTAAATGTGGTGTTGGAGTCTTTGTGAGGTAAGTGGCTGTGCCCCTTGTTGATGCTTATAAGTGACTTTGCAATAGTCAGCCTAATGGCATATGGCTGTTTTTGATGTCACAATCTGTGGATGTTTATTAATGAGGTCAAAAATTAAGTATATATTATCTGTGACCTCACTGGTTCACTGAGTGAAATAAGTATTTGAGCCCCTACAACCTGAATTCTGGGTCCTGCAGATTGACCTTGTGCCCATGTGGCAAACAGATTACAATCAATCAATCAATCAATCAATCTGTTAATCTATTATAGATACTCCTGATTGAGACTCATTGTTTGATAAAGCCCAACTGTCCACAGAACCAGTTTCTTACATTCCAACTTTTCCACCATCATGGGCAAGGCCAAAGAGCTGTTAAAGGATGTCAGGTACATACTCGTAGACCTGCACAAGGATGGAATGGGCTACAAGACCATTACAGGAAGCTTGGTGAGAAGGTGACAACTGCTGTTGTATATGACCCAAAGAACACAATCCTGACAGTCAAGCACAAAGGTAGAAATGTCCCTCCTTCCCTCAGCAAGAACACTGAAGATGATTCATCCAGGATGACCCAAAACATATTGCCAAGGCAGCAAAGGAGTGACTAAAGAAGATGCACATTAAGGTCATGGTGTGGCCAGAGTTCGAGTTGTCAAGCAGCAACTAAGAAACCTAAAGGATTTAGAGAGTTTCCATGAAGAGAAGTGGGACAATATCCATCCTGAAATGTGTGCAAACCTGGTGACCAGCTACAGAAAAACATCTTACTGCTGTACTTGGTAAATGGGTTTCTCTAAGTACTAAATCATGTTTTACTTATCATTCAAATACTTTTTTAACTCAGTCGCAAGTAAATCAAATTACAACTTTTATGTAATGTGTTTCTATGAATTTTTGGTTGATATTCTGTCTCTCTCCATTAAAATGAAACTACCATGAAATAGAGACTGTTTACTAGTTTGTAAGTAAGCAAACTTACAAATTCAACAGGGGATCGCATGATTTTTTCCTCCACTCTAGTAAGATTTCCAGTAACATTTTAAAATAAATAAGTGCATTTATCTACACAGAAACTCATATTCAGCAACTGTATTGATTTTTCCTAATAAGAAAAAATAAAATACTGTTAGCCACACAGCACAGTTTTAAAATGGCTTTTCCATGCAGCTATAACCTTTTTCCATTGTGCCTAAGGTCCCTCTTGTCATTGGCTAACAGCAAAGCAAAACAAATCATCTTAATGTCAACAGGGTTTTTTCCACAAAGCGGTGCTCCCTGTGTTTTTCCAACGAGGCCAATGATCCTATGGTTCTGAGTGGATTATGAGCAAGGTCACTCAGTTGGTAACAACAAGTGTTATTTTAATTTTGAACATACATCATGTTTTACAGTTAGAATATTAGACACCTGAGGTAAAACTGGGGAAAAAAATCACATAGGTGGTCAGAGAAGAAAAGGAAAATGGAGAAGAGAGATAAACGGTGAGAAGGGAGAGAAAAATGATAGAGAAAAAACATGTGTTCTCAGTGTCCGGAACGCACCAGTAGAGCTGAAAATAGGGATTGGGACAGTTGCACCGTAGCTTCATTTGAGAGGACACACTTGACTGTCTGTTCTCTAAAGAACTCTCCTTGTACAGAAGCAAGGCCTTTTGGGAACATTGCTATCATCTTAAAAGACCATCTCTGTTTCTCTTTCTGCTTCTCTCTAAGTTTCTCCCCGCTCTCTCTCTTGCCTCTGCCTTCTCTCCTTAAACAGGAGGTTAGGCCATTAGGGAACTGTGGTGATGTCTTTAAAGGGCCTTCTGTGGCTGAGAGAACAGCATGGAGAAACCCCAGAGGATCCATGTGATGAATCAGTGGTCACAGAGGGCGGAGGGATTAAAGTGAAGTACGAACATGTTCCTGCATGCATGTGTGTACATGTATCTTTTGTATAGATATTACATGTAAACGGTACACTTGGGAGTAATTTTAGATTTAAAATGGGTGGTTTAACAAGTGCTAGCTTGAAAAGGTAAAAAAAAATCCACTTACAGTCATGATAAAAGCAAGGTTAGAAAAAAAACGTATCCCTGAAGGAATAAATATATCATTTCATAATCTGCATGCAATTTTAAAGACCTCGTGGTGTGTATGGAAGGTTTCCACAGGATTGCTTAACTTTGCATAATCAAGAGAGGAAACTAAACCTACCAGGTTTGAGTATAATGAAAGGTTTCAACCAACCTCAATCTCTGACAAAAACTTTTGGATTTAAAAGTTATTGTCAGACACACATTAGTTGTATATCTGTATATTCAATGCAACACCCCAACCGGCCTAGCTTTTTCTACCAGAGGTTCTTTCCTATTAAAAGGGAGTTTTTTTCTTTCTATTGCCAAGTCTGAAGTGCTTCCTCACAGGGGGTCATCTGATTGTTGAGGTTTTCTCTGTGTTTTTGTTTGTTTTGTTTTTTCGCTGAAGACCTTGTACATTAATCTTTCTCCATAAACTAATGCCACGTTAAACATTAGCTAACAGTAGGCTAACAGTGTAGCAGACTCATAGAGGAAGACTGTGGTTCTTAGCACACTTGAAATTAGTTTTGCAATATAGACTACCAACTACCAGACTGGATAAAAATTCTGTTTTCAAATGTTGTTTTATCATACTGTTAGCATTAGCATTTCTAAAAGGGCACCATTAGCAATGTTCAGTATTCATTCAGTATAAAATGCTTGGCAGAGCTGCCTAGTTAGAAGATACATTTTATGACCTACTGTACTCAGTACACTGACTAAATGCTTCAACCTTCAACTTAAAAATATGTCCACAGGAGTGATCCTATCGGAGTTCAATGCATACAACATATTGATTGTGTTAATTGACTGCAATGAGGGGAATGGAGCTCCATTATGGCTATGACAAGTAAATCAACAGTGAATCACCTAGGGCAGAAAGCGTATACATTGCTTTCTATGAGCTAAAGCTCTTAGTGCTGTACTTCAGTCGACCTACCAATGAATGATGTCACTGCTGGTGTTTTCCATTAGCAAGCGCAATACCAAAGTATTTTCTCTGAGTTTTAACCTATTAGAAGCTTTGCCTTAGTACCTTTCTCTTCTGCATCACCTTTTGAAATGAAAGTAAAGATAGATGGTTGACCTGGAAGGAAAGCCCTACAATGACAGGCAGTCAATCTAATGATGAGGAGGATAAATCAGATCAGAAGATGCTCTTGACCCTGTGTAGACATATACAGAAAGGGTATATGCTATATGAGAATTAGATCAAGTTTGTACCCTCAAACACAAAGACATGCTCAACTGAGTAAAGAGATAATAAGTTTGTTGTAGACAAGGAATTGCAAAGGGTGGGGTCACTAATCGCACAGCTTACGCAGCCCCAACAAACCACATGCACAGATACTACAAAAAAGCAAAACAAAAAAACCCAACAACATATATATATATCTGCACACACACCAACAGCAAAAGAAATACTAGATTTCTGTAGAAGAAAACTGACCAAGGTTGACAAATCTTTTTGGCTCTTTATAAAAGGGACACAGGATGTTTCTGGTCTAATGATAGAATTAATGGACCGGAAAGCGTGGTTGCAAGATAAAGAAAGGTAATGCACACAAACAGATGTGTCAGTTGCATGAAGACGCAGGTTGCCTCTTTCAGTGTGCCCTGGCACACATATACACATGCATACACCTGTCTATCCATGTGTGTTTGGGCGAGAGAAGGTAAGCAAAAAACAAAAAGGAAGTGTGTCCATTATCTTTCTCTGTAATGTACTGTTGGAGATGGCAGTTAAAGCACATCGTCTTCATAACCTACTAAAATGTCACGTTTGTATTTAATGGACAGACAGACAGACAGACAGACAGACAGACAGACAGATAGATAGATAGATAGATATTTCCTTACCGAAATCAGAATCATAGAAGAGAACAAACTTCTGCCAGCTATACTCAGATACCACTTGCATGATGACCTCATTGAGATAGACAGGTGGGCGAACCATTAGGGTGTAGTCATCTGTTCCAGGGACTCGACTGGTGGGTGGGCAGGCTGAACGGGGTGTTCCCGCTGGGGAGCGCTGGATAAAGAGGTGGGGAATGTGCATGGCATCAGCTAGAGTTTGAAGGCTGCCTGCCGACATGCAGCCAATTGAACTGACCAGAGCCAGGATTCCACGGTTCATCAGCTCACAGGCTAGCGGAAGGAGGGAGCAGACAAAGAAGAAAAAAAGAAGGCATATATTACATTTCAAAGCATAGAAAAAATGTTGTACTACTTGTTTTATTCTAAGAAAAATCAGCAGTGAAAGTATATGTCATACTGTTGATCCTAGGAGTCTTTGTAAGAGAGTAAGAGTGCACCAAGGCAAGGTCACCACATTGCAGAGTTAATTAAAGTGCCCGGAAAAACATTTTGGAGATTGTTTCCAAATGCACTGGACATTTATTATGAAGACCGAAGCTATTACAGTCATATGCTGTGTTGTCTAGAAAGAGAAAGAATGAAGTATAATTTAACAGATATATGGTAGCAGAGTAGTAACAGTGTCCCCATGATGTAAAATGCTATTAGAAAACATAAGGACTCATAAATATATCTATTCAAAATATGCCACTTTTGCCCAAGACTTTTTGTGCTCTGCTTCCTAAGTTCTCCTCAGCAGTGAGACACTTTGTGTGTGCTTACTTCACTTCTTATTCCTTCCTGTTAGGCCTCTAGTGCTATCAAATATGCCTCTACCTCCTACCCTCACAACCCACTCCCCTGTTATCTCCCTTCTTGTTCAAAACAGCCCCTCTGAGTGCTTACCTTTCAGCCCCAATCATTTCAGAGTCACAGTCTTGCAGTGATTTTTATTTTAAGTGCCTTACAGCACTGCAGAATACTATACAGTGTCCTCAGTTTGGAATCATCTGCTTTCCTGTGCCACATCCTATCTAACATTCCTCCTTCAGAATCCTTCGATTTTCACCTCCCAATCTTTCGCAACATCTTCACTCACCGGCCGCTTTCTCCATCAACTCTTGTTTACCCTCATGGCAACATAAACATTCACCTATCCTTGCTTCTTCATTCTTTTGACTCATCACCTCTTTATTGCTTTGGTCTTTTTGTTTGCCTCTGAAAGTCCCCAGCTTTCCCTCTCGCTTTTCCATCCCTTATCTATCCCGATCCTCATTTCATCCTCCTCTTCTGCTCCTCACTGCATCCTTTAATGTTAGCAGTGTTTATTTTACTTCTAGCTGACTAAAATCCTGTCACAGATTCACTGAGAAAAACAAAGAGTGGTGAAAGAATGTTTAAAGACAGTATAGCAACACAAACAGAGATGCAGACACACAAACTGTGAAATGGCAATGTATAAAAGCAAGTTAGCACAATCTAAAACACACACAGTCAGCCTGTGTAATGCCACAGGGAGTAATCTGTTGACACTGCAAAAATAAAGCCAAAGAAAGAAAGTGAAAAGAAAAAAAGTTTCAGAAAAAGAGAAGCTCGAGGAGACAGAATCATCGTGCTGAGAGGGCAGAATAAAGCACTGCATGTGTGCAAGTCTGCATGTGTGTGTAACATGTGACCTATACAATATGACAATGAATACTGTGTCAGCTGGTTGCACAAAAACAACCTAATGAGTTGGATTTCAAAGTGTTCAAAGAGGTGAGGACGAAGTCTCAAATCAGGAGAAATTAGTATGTGTGCCTGTAGATTTGTGTGCATGCGTGTTTTACTGATGCATAGCGTGCTGTCTGATTAATTTCTTTTTGTAGTTTAATTCAGTTTGTTTAATTAAATCAAGTTTAATTAATTCAAGTTAGTTCAAGCATCACTGGCCTTATTTATTTACGAGATGTTACAGTCACCCTAAAACCAAATACATGTCACTCTTTATTTGTCTGAAATTGTAAACAAAAAAGTTAACACAGAAGATTAAATACGTATGAGGGGTGGTCTGCTCAAAAACAGTTTGACTTGAAGTTGACTGACTGGCTAAGGTTGTCACTCAAGCAGTTCCAGGAAACTGATCTAATTTGCAAGCAATAACTTTAAATATATGAACGCAAACCCTTTTTGTAATTAACTGGCAAAAACATTGTTGGAAGCAATTTTCCTTTTTAGCAATAGCTGAAGGTTTTTTTTCCAAAGAACCATTTCATTCTGTATTGATGTAGATGATTAATGTGTAGAAGCTAATACAGTTTCAGTCTCACTGCCCATTGTTCAAGTCCACTTTTGAGGAATTAATTAAACTCTAACAATATATGATTAAACTTCACAAACTCTCACCATGCTGCTTAGTCACAGCCATTATTCTTAAAAATCATTGAGCCCAGAATCGATCTACCAGGAACCTAATGTTTGAGCACAGGTAAGTCCAGTCATGTCTAGTGAGCAAGTGAGCAAAGACATCCAGATGGTGCAGCCTGTGCAGTGCACCATAGCCCCAGTCAGCATGTCTATCAAACAGAGCCTTCCACATTACACGGCATGGCTACATTTTAATAAAGTTTGTTGACATGTTATGAGAGTTGTACTATAGTTGTACTTTAAGTCATGGTCCTATCTTGCGAACCAAAGCCCAATGTTTTTTAAGAGATGAGAAAGATAAGATATGCTTGGTCACGGCAGAAAGTGGACAGTACAAAGTTAAGAGCAGCAAAAATTAAGAAAAAACAATAGAATAGAATAAAATACTATGTCAAAGGCAGTGTAAATAAAATGTTCAAATGTCTAAATGTACAGTATAAAATCTAGGAATATGCAGCGCACATGCTATTTAATGCAGCCTGTGTTTGTGTGTCTGTGTGAAAGAGGAGGAAAGACTATATGATGTGTGTCTGCTCAATATGATGTGGCAGTAAGGGCCCGAAAAATATCTGCACCTGGGCCTATCACAGGGGTGTTAGACCTGTGCAAGTGAGCCTACATGTCTCTGAATAGTTGAACACGTAACTCGAGGGATGAAGTCACTTCACTGGCTCCCAGTTCATTACAGAATCCCCTTTAAAATCGTTCTTTGAGTTCATAAAGCACTCAATGGTTTGGACCCTCAGTACATCTCTGACTTGCTCAGTGTCTATAACCCAACTAGACTCCTCAGGTCATCGGGTGAGGATTGTAAGACAGTTCCCAGAATTAGATCTAAGTGTGCTGAGGGTGCTTTCAGTTACTGTGGTCTTCTTCTTTGGAAAAAGCTGCCTGCTGACCTGAGGTCAATTGCAATTGTGTCTACATTCAAAAATAGACTTGAAACCTTTTTATTCTCAGAGGCCTACAGTTAATAGCTGTGTGAGTTTGTGTGCATGTTAATTTCTATTTTTTAGTTTTTGTCTTGTTTTTTTTATTTTCACTTATTTTTGCCATAGTTTTAATGTTTTTATTTTTTATAGTTCACGTGAAATGGATTGTGCTATTTAAATAAAACTGGCACTGAGACTGATTTTTGAGCTGAGGACATAATTCATGCATCTAGTGAAATAACTCAGACTGTACATGTGTATTATAGCTGACATGCTAACTTTTTTTTAACTAGCTGCATTGTTCCATTCTAGAAACGGCGCATTAGCCTAGCACGATCAAGGCTTTGGCTAATGGAAAGCTTTGCTAATCCATTACTTATTAGGGCACTTTGGAGAATTAGTGCCCTCATCCCCTCTACATCACACATTCTTAAGTCTGTGGGGGGCTTCTAGGCATTAGCCTCATTAATACTTTTTGCTAATAACTTAAAGGGCTCGTTGCATTAACCCAACCCAAGTTTACATCACTCTGATGTAGGCAACAGTTTAATGAGTGAACATGAGAAGGAGCTAGAGCTACTGGTACGATGTTAAGCTGTAGGGATGAACAATGTTTTAAGAGTAAATGATAGATCTGTATTTCAGTTCAATTTGGTTCAATCCAATCCAATTAAATTCTATTTATAGACTGTAAAATTAAAACAATAGTTACTTCAAGGCACTTCATATTGTGATCCAAGGCGTAGGCAAAAAAATAGAAAGTATTGCTATTTGGAATTCTTGACTTATCATCATGAACTACAACCACCACCAAACCACACTCACAACCCAACATCATCACCAACCCAGGCACACAAACGCCCCTCCCCTGTGTGGGCAGTATGGTGATGCATGATAAATGATGCCGGACTCAGTCTCCCTAAAGCAGCTAAGACCTGACAAATAGCTATGGAGAGGTGTTCATGTGAGAGATGTAAATATCAGTCATTCCTAAACACAGGCCTCTATCTACAACTTCAGGTGTTTGGCCATGGGGGTTTTATTAGACTCGTCTGCTTTTTTAGCACCATTGCAAAAACACATACTACATAAATCAAGTATACACTCTGTCCCATCCACTTAATGTTTATATGCAGACGTTTTTATGTTTGTATGTCAGTGTGCATTTTACATGTGTTGTTTGCAGTAGAGCATGTTATTGAGCACTGTCTCCTGCTTGTTGGTCTGTCAGAATAAATGAACTGCAAGCACTTCACCTGCATCCAGGTGTGACCGATTCTTCTAGCTGTGTCTCTCAAAGCAGCTCTCCTCCCACCACACACTGACACACACCATACAGACTTTATCACACTGACACACTGTCCTCCAGATTCTGTGGCCCGGTGACTGAAGGATGGAAACAACAGCAAAAGACAGATGGATAGGAAGCAAGGAAATCAATACCTGAAGAGAACCAATAAACACTCTCTCTCCCTAAACCACAGTCTCTGACTCTTTGTGGAACTATTTTATGGAAAGTGTAGTTAACATTAGCATATTATCTCTAATATAACAGTCCTCTTAATCTATGATCTACAATGCGACAAACATATTAAAAAAGACTGCCATTGTGTAAGGGGAGTCTCCTCACAAATCTCCCAAGCATCTCTATTCAGCAGCAAAAACAAAAACACCTAGGAAACAGATATTGTATTATTTATTCATTAGGTTATGATTATACTTCCAGCAACAGGGAGGACTTAGTTTGTTTTCAGCAGATGAGTGGTTGAATGAAAAACCATGTATCCCCTGGCTGTAAGATGAGTGTGTAATCAAAATCAAGTGGCTGGTTTGATCAGAAATTCATAGAAAAATAGGAAGTCCTGCAAGCTCACAAAGCACTGTCCTAGCCAGAAGTGTATCTCTGTGTTTAGTGTGTGAGTGTGTGTGTTTGAATGACCTACTTGTGTCCGTATATTGTTACATGTATTGTTTGAAGGTCCACAGTTCCAAACTGCTGCCATGCACTGTGCCATACACGACTAAGCACTGAGTGGCAGGGAGAGATGCTTACTCACAGTGCTGGCAGGCTGAAAATATGCTCTGCTCTATACTGTAAATGTCTCTGTGAGCGCCTGCGTGGATGTGTGGACTCTTAGTTTGCTGATATACGCTCCTTCAGGGAATTAGCACTTGAATTAATGTGCTCAGGGGGGTAGAATGAGTAAAAGATAACATGCCCTTTTCGACTTTGTTTCTTTAGAAATTTATCACTGTAGGTTCTTTAGACTTCTGGCACTTCCTGTTGCTGAAAATACCAGACCAATGATTTCTCACAAACACAATCTGTTCTTATTCTTGCCCCGGGTAGCCTCTCGACCGTCTACCCTGTTCCCATTAACATTTAATGGACCCCCCTTTGGTCCCTTCATCTTGTCACATTTAACATCATCTATTCAGCTCTAGTCTTTGTGCCCTGGAGATGTATACATCCTCTCTTTCATCCAGGCTCTTTTTGTCTTCTCTGTAACTCTATCTGCGCTCCTCTCCTCATTCCTCTCCTCATGTCTCCCTCAGTACCCTTTACCACTATATTCATCCAGTGGCTGCATTCACTGTTATCACACTCACCAGATGAATAAGCCTTCCCCTTTTATTTCCGTATCTGTCTCACTGTTTTTTCTTCTTTTTTTATTTGCAATGAAATTCCTAACGTGCCACTTTTCCTACGTTCCCTCTTCTCTTATTTTTGCAAAATAACCCTTAATTTCATTCCACTCATCCTTCCACCTTGCTCTCTTTTGCATCCCTTAACTCTTCTACTCTTCTCCTGCCTCTCACAAATTCAGCTTGAAGTGAACTGTATAATGAACCCAGATTTTAGTTCCCAGTTTTTATGAGGATGCCAGATAAGTGCCTCTTTACCACAGCCATGCTCTATTTTCTTTTTCCTCTCATCTGGTCTAAAAACTAATTCCTTTACTTTGTTATCCATTATCTGAAACATGTACAGGAGATAATTGTGGGAAGTTTTTTTTGTTCCTTTTCTCCATTCATCCACTCATCAATCCAGCAACTCAATTGTTGTTTAAATCCAATTAAAATGTACCCCATGCCCTTCTCCTCTAGTGGCTACTTCATCCCCTGTTAAAATTCATCACTCTTCTTTCCAGCATCTACCACCTATGTGATTTCCATTGAATTAGCATAACTTCATGCAGTTTTCAGCAAATAGTAATCCTCAAAAATCCATTTGTCTTATGTCAACCCACAGTCAAGAATGGCTTTTTTTGACAATATCTACACAAGGAAAAAAGACACAGTGCGAAATCTGATACTTGCTCGCTATTTGATGCTTCTCAGTGCCTGCCAGTGAATTAATTTTTGTTGTGTGTGTGTGTGTGTGTGTGTGTGTGTGTGTGTGTGTGTGTGTGTGTGTGTGTGTGTGTGTGTGTGTGGCGTGTGCACGTGCACACGTGTGTGTGTGTCAAAAATGCTCACAGGAGAAAGTACAGAATCAAAATAAACTATGGACAGATGTGGTGTGGGTATAGTGGCCCACGGGTTAACAGTTTATCCTTTTTCTCATCTCTTCTTTCCTTTGGCTATTCTTTCATCCTCCCTCAATCCATTCAGAGAAACCTGACGCCATATATATTTTTGTGCCCCGGCTCAATCTATTGTTAAGTCAAGGAGATGAACGTGTCCCCTGGGAAAATCCACAGCTCTTCTGTTTACAGCCTTTGGGTTTTTACTGCTATTACTTCGCAAGGACAGATGTGTGTCGTTTTCTTTTTTCCCCACCACTTCCTTAATCTAGTGGACCTATCATGTGAACATGTAGGGGGAAAGTTTTTTTTTTCATTCTTACTATTATTTTTAAGTGTGTAATACACTTGCACACAATCATTACTCTCAGAAAATGAAATGTTTCACTGGAAAGAAAGAAAGTCTGATCAGATTTTGACAAAACAGCTACAGGAACTGCATTTCAATCAGTCCACTTTGTCATCGTTTGGCAATAACTGGCATGAGGTGGGGAGCTTGGGTATGTTCATTTACCTGTAACAGATTGACCCAATCCAGAACTGTATTATTTATAGGAAACAAGATTTTTCTGATTTCTGAGTGGGTGAACATGTGTCTGTGGTATTTTACACACGGATTGCACAAACAGGCTGCTCTGATGGTGTTTATCTAACACATTAGTGACATACTGTATATCGAACAAAATATTTAGCAGTGTTTACACCATTTACCAGTAAGGGATTTCACAATGCTATTGGTGCCTTTCCCTGTGCCTGAGCCAGCATGAAACAACTTAATTATCTGCAGCTGTGTACATAGATTTGGAAGACAGTAAATAAATTGATGAATCGTGTGAGCAACATTAACAAATGCGTAAAAAAGGAGAATTAAAAAATAAATGGGAGGACAAATGAAAAGCTGGATTGAGATGTTTTCAAAGCATGCATTGCAGTAAAACGCTCAGGGAAATAAAGTAGGTATAAAGGCTTGTAGAGTAAGATGGAGACAAATGCAAATCATAGGGCAGTAAAGGGAGATGGTGAAGGTGATGAAAGGAAGGAGGGAACCGCAGAGAGATGAAATATGGAGAACTCCATAATGATACAAGACTCTATCAGAGTTACTTCAGTAAGAAAGAAAGGGGTTGATAAAAATGTGAAGGGAAGGTTTGATTGATTACCCAAAATTCATTAATTGAGCGCTTCGATCACATAAAAAAGTCATTAAGAAAAAGATATCATGATCCTTTAAACCCAGAGACAATACCTTATTTTTTGATTAATATATTTATAATTACGCCATTTGCTAATTGCCTAAAATAATAGAAAATTAATGGAACTGAAGGTAGATAGCTGCCTTGTTTAAATTTGCTCAAAATTAGCTACATCTTTGCATATCTTCAGTAGCTACTTAGTTTGCTAAAGTGAAAAGAAAGAGAGGTAAAGGGTGGGTGGACTGTGATGAAGGGATCAGAGTATAGAGGTATCTGTAGTCGTCTAAGTAACCACTGCTAATGCTGATGATGCCATCAAACAATGATGCAGTGATATTTATTTCTATAGGTGTTAAACACAACAAATAGAGAAAGAAATGATGGATCTCTCCAGCATCCATAAGCAATACAGTGAGTCAGTTGGGGTGACATACACTCACACGCAAATGCGCACTGACAGAGTAACTGTATTCTAGCTGACCATAGCTGCTTGTATCATGCCTAAAAACCCTGGTACTGGCAACAAGACTGTGTAGGGATCTGTAGCCCCTTTCTTCCAAGGCACCCATCCAGTGCAACATGCCAGCAAGTGTCTTGTGTTCTTCCACCTCCTTACTGTCTTTTCCAAGCAGCAGTAGTCAGTACAGCATCAACTATTCTCTTTTCTGGCTCTCTAATATTGCAATGACATTTCAAACTTAGACAAAATAGCAGCTATACCATCTTTCAACCCAAAAGGTGAAATGAGTTCCCAGAAGGATCTTATATCATCCTTGCTTATTTGATTATTCACTGGAGTGCTTTGCACCATGTGATGCATAGCCCACGTAGCACCTATGTTTCTCTGTCTGGCTGTGCAGTCTCTGCCTACGGCAATGACAGTTTATATAACTAATTCAAACTTGTTGCTGGAAAAATGAGAACATACAGGGAGTGCAGAATTATTAGGCAAGTTGTATTTTTGAAGAATAATTTTATTATTGAACAACAACCATGTTCTCAATGAACCCAAAAAACTCATTAATATCAAAGCTGAATGTTTTTGGAAGTAGTTTTTAGTTTGTTTTTAGTTTTAGCTATTTTAGGGGGATATCTGTGTGTCCAGGTGACTATTACTGTGCATAATTATTAGGCAACTTAACAAAAACCAAATATATACCCATTTCAATTCTTTATTTTTACCAGTGAAACCAATATAACATCTCCACATTCACAAATATACATTTCTGACATTCAAAAACAAAACAAAAACAAATCAGCGACCAATATAGCCACGTTTCTTTGCAAGGACACTCAAAAGCCTGCCACCCATGGATTCTGTCAGTGTTTTGATCTGTTCACCATCAACATTAGTGCAGCAGCAACCACAGCCTCCCAGACACTGTTCAGAGAGGTGTACTGTTTTCCCTCCTTGTAAATCTCACATTTGATGATGGACCACAGGTTCTCAATGGGGTTCAGATCAGGTGAACAAGGAGGCCATGTCATTAGTTTTTCTTCTTTTATACCCTTTCTTGCCAGCCACGCTGTGGAGTACTTGGACGCGTGTGATGGAGCATTGTCCTGCATGAAAATCATGTTTTTCTTGAAGGATGCAGACTTCTTCCTGTACCACTGCTTGAAGAAGGTGTCTTCCAGAAACTGGCAGTAGGACTGGGAGTTGAGCTTGACTCCATCCTCAACCCGAAAAGGCCCCACAAGCTCATCTTTGACGATACCAGCCCAAACCAGTACTCCACCTCCACCTTGCTGGCGTCTGAGTTGGACTGGAGCTCTCTGCCCTTTACCAATCCAGCCACGGGCCCATCCATCTGGCCCATCAAGACTCACTCTCATTTCATCAGTCCATAAAACCTTAGAAAAATCAGTCTTGAGATATTTCTTGGCCCAGTCTTGACGTTTCAGCTTGTGTGTCTTGTTCAGTGGTGGTCATCTTTCAGCCTTTCTTACCTTGGCCATGTCTCTGAGTATTGCACACCTTGTGCTTTTGGGCACTCCAGTGATGTTGCAGCTCTGAAATATGGCCAAACTGGTGGCAAGTGGCATCTTGGCAGCTGCACGCTTGACTTTTCTCAGTTCATGGGCAGTTATTTTGCGCCTTGGTTTTTCCACACGCTTCTTGCGACCCTGTTGACTATTTTGAATGAAACGCTTGATTGTTCGATGATCACGCTTCAGAAGCTTTGCAATTTTAAGACTGCTGCATCCCTCTGCAAGATATCTCACTATTTTTGACTTTTCTGAGCCTGTCAAGTCCTTCTTTTGACCCATTTTGCCAAAGGAAAGGAAGTTGCCTAATAATTATGCACACCTGATATAGGGTGTTGATGTCATTAGACCACACCCCTTCCCATTACAGAAATGCACATCACCTAATATGCTTAATTGGTAGTAGGCTTTCGAGCCTATACAGCTTGGAGTAAGACAACATGCATGAAGAGGATGATGTGGACAAAATACTCATTTGCCTAATAATTCTGCACTCCCTGTACAGTGTCAAGTTTGAAGTTTTCAAAGACAAAGTAAATTAGAAGATAAAAAAAACAATAAATCAAACGTATCTTCAACAACGCCAAGGTCACTAAAACCTGTGTACCTCAATTTGCAGAAGTGTTTCAGTTTTTAAATGAGCAAATTGTATTATACATAAAAATTTCAATAATGATGATAAAACATATGGGAAACACCAGAGAGCAGCTGATAAAAATGTAAAGCTGGACTCATTCACCAAATATGTGTACCGTTACACCCCTAATGGATAGCATTCCTGCCAGTGAAATGTATCATTTGCCTTTTTACACTGGCAAGTTCCAAAATTCATCATGAAAAAATAAACTTTTTACATGGATTTATATTTTCCACCAGTAGTGCAATCAGCCTATAAGAACAAAAAAATAATACACTGATTAGACATAACTTGCAAAACACAAAGAAATTAATAACACTGATTATCCTACCTCCAACTACACAACTCAGTCTCACAACAGTTTGTGATGTCGTCACAAGTTTTAATCTACTGGAGTGGGATGCTGGACACTAATTTTCTTTCTTTTTTATTCCTCGAGTCTTTGGCATGAATTTCCCGACATTATTTTATGTCCCTGAACAGAATTTTTCATCACTCAGCTCTTGCATGTGCTGATCAAGCTGCAAGAAAAAGTCCACATCTGGTGGTTGTGGGTGATGGTGGTGGAGTAGGCTGTCTTGACTTTCATCCTGGAGACTCAAATTTTGAGTCATACACCTCACAGTTTTTTCACATATTTTTTAAAATATGTTATTAATTGCAAATATCATTTGGTTAAATTCATGCACTAAAAATGTGTGGCTTAGGTTTAGACAAACATCGCGGTTTCTGTTAAAATACAACACTTGCCATGTCTTTTAAAACTTTGTTTTCCTGGTTGTCATGGTGACACAACCCTCGACAAAAATACTATTCCTGACGCGAAATATGTTTCCTATTATAATTCATTACTTACAAATTCATGCTCACTGACATGACAAATTTTAACAATTCATGTCCATTTTTTGAGAGTATTCGTCAAAACTGCTGAGAGGCCTGGCTGAAATACAAGGAGCACCAACAGTTTCAAAGGGAGGTACTCATATACACAAATATGTATATGCAGCTGGTACTCAAATCCTCAGGCTTCCCTGTTACATGCTCACACACATTGCATTTTTGTGTTTCTGGAGTAGTAGATGTAATTAGGAAGCCTTACACATACTTGGAACAGAAGGTTTAAGTCATAGCCATATACTGTATACTCAAACTGAATGTACAGTAGCTCTGTCGCACTTGAGATAAAAGCCTCCTCAATTGGCATCGATAAGAGATCAGACGGAGACAAGGGCCATGTGGTGAAAAGGTTATTTGGGGTTATAACAGTACTCAACCTTCCAATGATGAAAAGAGAGAGGGAAAATGAGAGGGCTTTGAAGTGCTAGTACCTAGCTAAAGGCTATATTCACCTTTTATTTTACAGATGATCTCGATGGAGAAAGAGAGGGGAGGGGAAGGAAAGAAAACTGACAGAGAAGTGTATATGTGAGAGAGTGAGGTGGGGGGGGGGAAGAGAGATTAATAGATCCTAGCACATATGAGGTTATGGCAAAGACAGAGAAACACATAAATTGAGATGTGAAGAGACAGAGAAAGAGGAATTGGAGAACAAAGACAGCAAAAGATACAGCTCGGAGAAAAATAGAGATTCAAGTGCAGCGGATTACTGACAGATCCAGAGGAGCAAGAGAGAGAGAGAGAGAGGAGTTTGTGCTCCATATGATGCATTCCCATTGTATTTGGATACAGTTGCACACACTGTCAAACACTTAAAACAAAGCATATGGAACTGAAGTAAATAAACTCTACACTGGAAAATAGGCAATAGAGCAGTTTTTTGGGCTTCTGCATAGAAATCATGAGAAAAAAAATGGACTACTGTGAGGTGAGAAAGGTAAACTGCAGAAATGCATATCTGTGAGTACATTCTTGTGCTCATTAGTCCCTTAAAGAGACATCCAGTCAAAAAAAGACACCAACATTTCCAATCTTCACTCCACTGCAGTGTTTTTCTAAACTGCAGGGGAACAACATATCTACTCCAACAAATATCTCGATATCTACTAATACAAAGTGAAACGCACAAAGACTGGTGGAATAAACCCTATGTATACACATTCAGTGTCCCAGAAAATCTAATTGAGATAAATATACAAGAGCTACACTGCAGCCAAAGCCATGCCATCCTTTCTTTGTCATTCTCCCCCTCTGTATTTCTCTCTCCCATTCCCCTGACAGGATGCTTGATAACTCTTATGTTGCTGTAACAAGAATGAATGAGTTCAGAGGGAGGAAACAGTGCGTGCACGTGAGCATGAGTTTGCTGGTTTTTGTGTGTGATCGCTTAAGCCACTGCGTGCTTGTTCCCAGGAATTTCTTTATATTGGTGTGTTTGTGTGCATCGCTGCTCATATACTGTAGACACCGTGTGTATGACGTGTGACTCTCCATGCGTGCACCACATGACAGATGGCAGGCCCCCTGTGAAGGTCTAGAGAGAAGACAGGAGCAAGGGACTGATGTATTTCAAGTTGAAAAGCGACAGCAGAATCTGTTCAAAGTACTCAGTAAAGCCCCTTCTGCTGTCACTCTGTTGATCCATAATTGAATGAGCAAATGTTTATAGTCAATCACACAGCGTGAAAACATTAACAAACAGACATGCTTTGTGTTTTTTGGGGTCCTCCACTGTAGTTGCGTTTGATAAATATAGATTTTTCTTAAAGCAGCTCTCTGCTTTAACTTTAACGATTGCAATGTAAAATTGTGATCATACTGCAATAACTGCTTTTTAAAAAAATAAATAAATCTTGCACAAACTGCCACGTTTAGTCTGTCAAGGCCTTGATCTGAGCCATTTTTTCCCACTCTCTCTAGATAATGCAAAATAATAAACATTCGATGGCACACATATTTCACTCTCAAAAAGACACTGACCTTGATTGTCGGGTCACGCTCACACGCACTTGTGTGCTAGTATTAGGTAGACTGTCAATGCAAGAATTCGACAGAAAAGTATTATTTAACTTTGAATATAATAAGACAACTACTAATATTTACATTGGGTGTCTGGAGCTAAAACATGTGCAGCGTGTAGTGGATTGCATAAAAGTTTATGTGAGTAAACTGTTTGTTTGCTTATTTTTTAAATGTAGCATATCAGTAACGCCTACATCATCATCAAAATTGGCATCATCATCATCATCACAGTGTGTGCAGTGACTGTCTTTGTCATGTATTTAATCTAAATTCTACTTTTTTTTGTCTTTTTGTGTTTTGTTTTGGAGATGCTTTCACAAAGGTGGAACTTCTGCTTTTTGTTTACTCAAAGCAAAGATAAAAAAAAAAAACAGCCCAAAGATTCTGCTTTAGAAACATGAATAGGGAGAAATGGAGGCTAGAAGCTTTCCTGCCCATCACTGCCTGTTGTTACCTGTTGAAGTTGAGGGTCTGGCTGCTAAGCTGGGGTCAGCATGCACTCAGCTTTAAAATCAATCTGGGTTGTTGCCTAGCTTTGTATTTGCATGTTGTCTGTACAGATGCTTGCAAAGCACCAAACTTGTGTTAGCATTATAATGTGGTCCACTTTACCATCACACTACCACAGCTGGTTATTGTCCGGTTTAGGCGTATTTGTGATTCTTGAAGGAAGGAGATGTTTTCTTTTTACCTCTCAGGTGTAAAAGGTTGGTTGGGTATTGTCATCACCTCACCAGATAGGTGAGAAGGTGACGTGGACACCCAACATTGAAATCACCAAGAATTTTGAAAATGAATTTCCTCTCACTCCCTCAACTGGTCATGGCAGATGGGTGCCCATCACTGAGGCTGCTGCTTCCAGAGGACCCTTCCAGTTTAAAGGGAGTTCCTTCTCCCCACTGTCACTAAGCACTTGCTCAAAGAAGATGTTCTTAGTGTTGGGGTCATTGCAGTCTGATATATTAGGGTCTTTACCTTATAATACAAAACATCCTGAGAAAACTGTTGCTACCCACTCGTGCTATATGAATAAAAATACATAAAATGGGATATGAACAGGATATGAATATCATATTTACTATTTTTGACGCCATGGGTTTATATCTGCAATGCATTCTTTAAAATGTAATTTTAGTTATTATTATAACTTGTTATTATTTTATTTTGAATTCAATTTAATTAAATATGCAAAAAGAGACCCACTAACTAATGCCCTCTTTGACTAGTTAAGCAGAATGAAAATCATTTATATAAAACTATTTATAGCCACATTATTAAGCAATGCTTAAGTTGTGTGTGGATGTGTGTCAGAGAGAAAGATTGCTTTTGTTAATTGCTTTGCGTTCATAGCATATTCGTAATTAAGCAATCAATTTCCTTCTCTATTTTCCCAATTTCTGTTCACTTCATTAAAAGCAACAAGGAAAAAAAAAAGTTTGAAAGTACATAAACAATATAGGTGTAAAACTCATAACGTAACTGAAATGGCTCTCAATTCTCTTCTGACAGAGGAATGTTCTACTAAGACAACATTTCTAATCAAAGTTTTAGACTCAAAGTCAATTAGTTTTCATCAGGGGGGTCACACAAACAACCACTCAACAATGTGCCGCTCATTAAAGCAATCAGTGTTTTGGTAAACACATCAAATTCAAATTAATTTTTAAGAAATGAAGCACCAAAAAAAAGACATTTGCTGTTGTCTGTGTGTACACAGTATGGTGGATGTAGGCCTTTTTCATTTCATTTTTAATGAGACTTTGCTATCCTTATGAGATGCAATTACAATGTTTGTCACTAATTGGCATGTGTGTGTTTGTGTGTCAGTGTATGAGTATCCATTTGTGTTTCTAGCTGTCTGAATCTCAGTGGTGGTTTGTCTCTTGTCCCGTTTCCACCCGGCTGTTTGTGCCACTCGACAGCACAGCGCTAAAAGCTGTTATTGCTGTCATTGTGTTGAAGCGGTTTGCATCTCCTGCTGTCGTACCCAGATACTGTTATCTAAGGAACAAGTATCTGTCTGTTGAAACTCCAAACCTGTGAAAACGGTGATGTTACTGAGGAGTGAATGACTACTATTCAAGATCAATTTTCATAACAGATTTGCCCGTTGGTTCTTAGAGAACACGTAATTTAATCGGGCAGATCCCTACCAACATCATGTGGAAATTTCAGGACTTCCAATATAGATACATACTAGCATTATATTGGCTTAAAATGAGGGATATGTGTTTAGGCTTACATCAAGTGCGAATACTGCTCTGCATGTTGAATTGCGACAATAAATAAATAAAAACACTTCTTTGTAGCCAAACCCACCCCCAACTACATAAGTTTTACTTTGAAGGAAGTATTACTATGTTTATATCATGCAGGAGGTTTGTGTTAGAGCATAAAAATACAAATACATACATCTAAACTTTAAAGCTACAACATACAATAGATAGACAAATGTATTAGCATTATTACCTCTTCATTTTTTAAATCAGGTGTTTTCAGTCCCACTGCCAAATGTGTATAAAATTCAAATAAAGTTACAACTGTCCACTGGGAGACTCATGGCACTGGTTTCCATTGCAGAACAACTCCTGTAGGTGTAATGTGTAGGTGGCCCAATACTTTTGTCCATAGAGTGTAAGCATTGCACAGCAAAAGCATATATTATAAAGGAATATAAATACTCGCAGACTGAACATTTTAGTTGTCCAGCACCATCAGTAATTACTGTAATTAGTGCAATGGCATTTCCATATCATGTAGTTTTATGTGTAATGAATGTCCTTGAAAACAAGTGTAATGAATGATTGTCATGCATACAATATCCATCCAGTACTGGACTAGTGAGTATTGAAAAGAATTGTTTTATTATGTTTGTTCTTTGTTGACTGCATTTTTGTTTTTAACTCAGATAAACTTAAAATGCATGATAGGAACTTCTGGCTAGGATAGTGTGTTACAAATTGAAGCAATTTGGGGATCTGTATTAGCATAATGCCTTGGTCATGTAAGTTTATGTATTCTCAGTAGTGCCAAAATATACTGAGAACATTTATTATTCATGTACATTAATATAATTGTGTGGCATTAAATGTAAAAACAATAGCCTACTCTATGTAAAGTATATTTTTCACAAAACTTGCTTGGCTTGTTCATCTGTTTATTCTTGCCTCGAGCACCTTTCACAGGAAAAATCAGAGCAAATTACTTTGTTGTTTCCAAAATAGTAAATATGGAGTGTGTACATGTACTTACTGTGGGTTCAGAGTCACACATAATAATTTAGGCTGACAATTATTTCTTATTCCCAGTGCTTTCATTCCTGTAACAGCTTTTGCCTTTATCTGACCTTTGTGGATTGACATTGTCTCTCCCTCTGCTGTCGGATCACTTCTCCCTGTTGCCTCCCACTCCTGCTCACTGGTTTCCTCTCTGTTTCTTCTCCCTCTGCTTCATCTCATGCTGCTGTGTTCTGTTTTTCTCTCTTCTCACTCCCTACCACCTGTCTGTCCCCTCCCTTAAATCTCACCTCTATAATCTCTCTCCCACTCACTCCCCTTTCCTGCCCCGCTCTGTGCAGAAACCAGACGGATGCTAAGGTTTAATGCTTTAATTTGGCTGGCTGTCAGCCCTTCAATCTCTTTGATACTTGTACACCTAGTCCCCTCGAAGACACTGTGATCCAATTTGGACGAGCTGGCATCCGCTCAGACAGAGAGGGCCCGTAGTTTATACTCTGTGCTATTTCTGTGTGTTGACATGTTTGTAAGGGTGCATGTTTATATTTATTTCACAGCATGGGTGTGTAGTTTCATTAGAGGGAGGGCAAAGACAAAAAGAAAAAAAGATGATTTATCATTTAGAAGCATGAAATGTCTATTGATACACACAGGCACACACAAAGACACACACACACACAAGCTCTTACACAAACCTATTTACCCTTTTAATTAATACTTGGAGTTTCATGAGGGTGAACTGCTGACCAGAGGAGCATGTACAACCTTTAAGCAACATGAAGAGTAAGCTATATGACATGTTTGAGCATCATCCTGTTCTATACTCATCTTGTGCTCATCACTTTTGAAGAGGAGTAATTTGTTATTAGCACATGGAGCTGAGACAGACACCAGTAATAGCCATTCAATCAAATCAGCTCTTATAATTGCTTTTAAAAGTTGAGGACTCCCTGCGATGACACACTGACTGGTTTCTAATCATCTGAGAGTCGAATCCAGGCCAGTGTGTAAGAGGAAGTTATTGTTCTTGTACAAGAGGTGTAAATTTTCAAGATGCTGATTTAATAATTATTATGCCACACCCCCAAATATAAATACAAAAGAGAATTAAAAAAAAAACATGTCTAATGACAGACACTGAAATTCATGATACTATATAGTTAGCATATTATCCAAAATTATTATGGACACTCTTATTTCTGCTTGTTTTGGGGTTTTTCTGAGCAACTAAACGATTGTAACAGGTGTCTTTGTCTTTCTGGTACACTTCCTAAAAAACCCTAGTGACACCTGATCGAAGACTGTAATACACTGCAATAAGGAAAACTGTAGACTTTATGTACTGACTATAAATAGATGAATGGTTAGATTAACTACAAACAGCTGTGTGTTGTAATACTGGAAAGAATAACTCATTAACCCAAATGAAATGTCTTAATGAAATGAAAACTGAGTTTGGTGTTGATTTAAAACACAGACAATGTGTGATTTTAATTACGCTACAAGCCTAAATAAAATGTAAGTAATATCGAATCACTATGTTCTCATCTTCCAGTAATCACAATAATAAAAAGCACCTTTGTTTGCACTGAGAATATTGGTCGGGAAATACAGCTTCTGTTTCAATCCAAAGGTACACATAGGATCTTTGTTAAAAGATGCACAACCTGGAACAAGCAAACAGGGAAAAAATGGAATACTTGCCAGTATCACAGGTAGGATTTATCTCGATAGATACCCCTTAATGAAAATCTGTGTCTTCCAAATTCCCTCAGGGCTCAACTATCCACTGTGATCTGAACCAAAAAATATTACCTTGTGTCTGATTAAACAGGGATGAGGGAGAGAGAGATTCTGTTTATGTACTTACCAGTATATTCTTTTCCCCAGGCACCTCTGACAGCTAATGCTTTCCCCCCATTCTAATCCATTTTTATTAAACCTAGATTTTCATTATATGCCTATGTTCGTAGAAAAGGTACTTTCTAAACTGCCACAGCTTGTTGACCATAAAAAAGAACTTTTTTTAAACATATGATTCATTTCTTTAATGTTTCTCTTTCCTGACTGAATGAAGTTTTAGGCTTATTAGAGCTGGCATATATTTTAAGTCCCTGTGTTGTTTTCCTGAATATGATAGCAGAAAAACAACTTTTCTCTTTTAGGTTTAGACAAGGTGGGAAGCGTATGATAATAGAGCACACCAAAAGAAAGAAATGCTGCCAGAATACTAAAATAGGAGTAAGCTTAGTTTGAACAAATGACAACAACCAAATGCATTACCCACAAAAAGGAGCAAGTTTTTACCTTTTATGGAAAAAGAAGTACTGGGTCATGCCTCTTAACAACTTTATAGGTGGTTTAAGGTTGTCATATGAAGGAGTTAATTTGAAGATGCAAGTAATTTATTACTTTTTAAAGTAACAAGTAATGTGTAGTACATACCTTCAGTATCGCACAGTACCTTTAAAGTGTTACTTTTACAGCAAGCAGTAATTATTTGTCAGTCCCACCCAAAGAGACATCTGGCACTGAAGAATGAAGGCAAGCAACTGTTACCGGACAAAGAGGAAGATTTAAATGGGTACATGTGCTCTGTTTAGTAAAACTCATTATAGAATAGTAAACTACTATATTTTCTCAAGAGATCATAACTATTTGGTCAATTCTGATGTGTTTAGTAACTATTATATTTTTGTATACCTTATATTTGCCTTGTATATCTTTTGGTGTGCTGAATCATTTATACAAGATTAACTCTGACTGAATATATATATATACCGGTCAAAGGTTTTAGAACGCCCCATTTTTCCAGTTATTTACTGCAGTTCAAGCAATCCAAGTCCAATGAATAGCTTGAAATGTGACAAAGGTAAGGTGTGAACTGCCAGAGACTAAAAGGTTACCCAAAACTGAAAAATAATGTACATTTCAGAATTATACAAAAAGGCCTTTTTAAGGGAACACAACATGGGTTAACAATTTAAAGCTGTTCTGCAGCAATGGAGATTGATCAAGCCTTGAAAGCTGGTGCTACTAATTCCTACAGGTGTTCCAACTTTTCTGGATTATGTACAACCCTCTCTGTCTGCATAAAAGCAGTACTGGAACATACTGTGGTACCAAACCCTTGTGAGCATCAGTTGAACAGTATTGTACTGCTGTTACAAAAATGGCGAGAAAAAGGCAATTAACAATGGAAGAGAGACAGACCATCAGAACACATAATAATGTATGTGTTATGATGGATATTTCTCCATGATTTCTATGGAGAAATTGCAAAGTACATTTACCTTCACCATCAAAAGGCACTCAGAAACTGGGGCAAACTCTGACAGGAAGAGGTCTGGCAGACCCAAAGCTACAACTGAATCAGAGGAAGAGTTTTTGAGAGTTAACATGTGGCTCATAGGACAACAGATTCAAGTGCAGCTTAATAGTGGTCATAGTAATCAAGTCTTAGTTTCAACTGTGAAGAGAAGACTTCAAGCTGCAAGGTTGACAAGACGCTTTGCAGCAAGAAAGCCATTGCTAAGATGTCAGAATAAGACAAAGAGTCTGGGCCATGAAACACCGCCATTGGACTACTGAAGACTGGAAGATGGTATTATGGACTGATGAATCAAAATTTTAAATCTTCGCTCCATCACACAGGATCTTTGTACGCGATCGAATAGGCAAAAGGATGGTTCCACAGTGTGTGGCATCAACTGTCAAACATGGAGGAGGAAGTGTGATGGTCTGAAGCTGTTTTGCTGGATCCAGGATCGGTGACTTGTACAGAGTGAGAGGCACCATGAAACCAAACGGCTACCGCAGCATTCTGCAGCGCAATGCAATACCATCTGGTATGCAACTAGTTGGTCAGGGGTTCTTCCTACAGACCCAAAACATAAGTCCAAGCTATGCCAGAACTAACTCAGGAAAAAAGAAGAAGATGGTAAGCTTGAAAACATGGCGTGGGCAGCACAGTCTCCAGACTTAAACCCCATCGAGCTGGTTTGGGATGAACTGGACAGATGAGTGAAAGCAAAGCGACCTACAAGTGTCACACATTTATGGGAACTTCTGCAACGGATATTGGAAGAACTTTCTGAAGAATATTTGATTCCTATTGCAGAAAGAATGCCAGGGGTGTGTTCAGCTGTTATATCTTCCAAAGGTGGCAACTCTGATAAGTCAAAAGTTTAGATTACATGTTGGTCTATAAATTGATTCCATGATTTATTTTTTCGATCGAACTGATTATTGCTGATTATTATTTCTGAGTGCAATAAGACATCAAACATAATTTTCAATAAAAAAACGGAAAAACCTGGTGTGTTCTAAATCTTTTGACCAGTAATGTAAATTCAAATACAAAAGTATACTTTTTCAATATTTTTTTCTTATTGAATAAATAGGAAAACCATGAAAAGCAAAGGCAGAAGGCGCAGAAAAACTGCCCAGAATTATATTTGGTTTATTCTTCATTGTAAAGTAACAGAGATTTTTCTAATTTGATCTACAGCACATTTAGCAACTTTATTTTGACTGTTTTTAAGGTTTAATTAAAGTTAGAAAACTGGGCTGCTGATATATATGTTTCTCCCTGCAATTTCTTAAATTAGAGTAATTTGCAATTACAAACAAAAGCATTTTCATATATTTATAGGAGTTTAGTGTTTATACTGAGTGATTTTTTTCAAGTCTTTAATACTTTTAAAGAAAGTTTTCTGATAAATGAAATATTTAAACGATACAAAGACCGAGTTCATTAAATCACAACACTTTTACAAAAATATATCCATGGAAGTAAGTACCACAAAAATAGCTCAAATGCTAAACCTGCATTAACAAACCTCATTTAATCTGAAAATCCTCTCCATTTTCATTTTGTAGGTACTTTCCTTTGTTCCCAGAGGACTGAATCAGACATACAGTCAGTCATTCTAACAACTAATGGCTTTCACTTGTTTTGTTTTTTTAATTTATTTTAATTTAATTTAATGTATTTATTATTTTATTTGAACTACACAATGAGTGCTTACTGTATGTTTTTGCGGAAGCCTGCTTTCTGTTGCAGGCCATTAACAAAAGAAAAGAATCCAAACTGAAACCTCCAGTATGGAATTTTGGCTATGACCTTATTCTGCTTTGGAAACTGTGTGAACTTAGCTGGATAATGAAAGAAAGCTGAGGGGTTGTATACATTAATGCCAGCACTTTGATTGCATATGGTTTTGCAATGTATGCTTGCAATTCACAATGATATTCCATTTAAGTGAAAAATTGGCTTACAACAAAACTAGAGACAAAATAATGACCACATTTAAACATTTAAACATGGAGCTCTATGGGGTAACAGTCTCTTGGAGTCAACTCATAAAATTGCAGTTTTTGGTTGCAGTTGGATTTAACACTTCCCGGTCTACTGTGTAACTGAACACAAGTTTAAACCATCATTGGTAATTGCTCTTTGCTATCCACATTTGTCAATTTGCTCTGATTGGGAACAGTGTGTAACTGAATTAACTTTTTAAGTTATCAATCTGCTCTTGTCAGTTAATGGATTACAGCTCACTGAACATAATTATGTGTGTGTTGGAGGCATGTGAAAATACACATGTAATGAGAAAAAGAAAAGTAGTCCTCTTAACTAAATCTTCATCTGTCTTTTAAGCGACATGTGGCAGAAAACACAGTCTTTGTAAAACATAAGTGTGAATTAGGTATGTTTGCGTAAGAAGAACAACAAAGATTAGCAGCACATGTTTCAAGAATTCTTCAGTATGAATCACTATAGAGGGAAGACAACAACAGGGCCTTATTTCAGTAAGCATGTTTGGCTAACAGCTCTGAGATTGTTAACTGAGTTAAGGGAAACTGGGTTACCTGTTCCTAAAAACTGAGTCAGTCACCGGGATAATGGACTGTGCTTGCTGGCAGGTCTTCTACTACAAACTGAGCTTTTCTCTAACTCCTCCTGTGCTGCTACTGCTGAACCAGCTGACTGACCCTCCAATTAATTACCTCATTAACAAAGTTGCTATCAAAATGCACAGCAAGGCAAATTAATTTGTGGAAGTTTACATTTTTACAAACACTGAAATTGTAGTTGGTTGTTAGTTTGCTAGTTTTTTGTATTTAACACGAGTGCTTTTACGATCATTCATTTGTCAGTATAGCTAAAAGCAAAGAGGTGGAGATTTGATTGCAGATCTATTATTTATTTTTAGAATAAAATATTTTATTTTACTTTCTGTGAATCTCATTTTCATTTTCTTTTTATCTAGTAATGGCAGAAATAATGTATTCTCTCTATTAGAAGAAAAAAAACTGAGGTCATTATATATTACACAATATATTACACATCTGCTGAAAAAATGATGTGGCCATGAACTGTGGCATTTTTTATTTAATGAAAAAATGACTTAAGAGTGGATGGTCTAATGCTGTCTGTCCAACTAATACCAAATGCCCACTGGTAAACTGTGTCTTGTCATTTTGCCACTGTCACGTTACAGCTGAATAATTACATTTAAAAATTCACTAAGCTGCAGTAAATGAAAATTCAAGTTGAATATATTTTATATCAAATTTTGACACTGTCTTTGAAGATGACAGAGTGGCCCAAGCTGATTAAAAATATTCTTTTGTTCCCTGCCATTTTTAACATTAATATATTTATCCACTTTGACAGGTTTTGGAAGCGTTGCTTTTTATTTACCAGATGCCATGGTGAGTCGTGGCACACCACTAACAATGACTTTCTGTCTTTACTCACACATGTGCTTAACCTGGGATCATAGTCAGTTGAGTGATATAAATCAAAACACAGAGCTGCCAAAGTTAATCAATTAATTTGATTAAGCCGGTTGTTTGGGACCCAAGGCTGTAAAGGAACAGATTCTGCTCCACAGCAACAACTCAAACCCACAGACTCCAGTAAACACAACTCCTCTTCCGTTAAACAGCCAATTGATGATTTGACATCTCAGTTGAAGACCTCCTTAAAGAAGCTCCCTCCTAAACAGCTTGTAGATTGAGTTCTGAGGTGAGTCTGTGTGGTTGTGTGAGGCGTTCAAATGCTCACTGATAGCTCATTTTAAAGTCAGCTAAACTCCATACATACCTCTTACACAGTCCAACTATATTTTATTGCAACACACCTTTTAAATTGAGTGACTAATAAATCAGTTTGTGTTTGGGTAGTTACTAATGCCTTGCTTGCTTTGGATATTTTGTTTTATATAGCAACACATGCAGCAAAATGTGCACAAAATGTTTTACTTATGCATGTAATATAAATCTACATAATATATCTGGATTGCCGTTCAATACTAAGGCTGAATCATTGCAGCTCGGTCTTGAAATACTACATTCTTATGGACACAAATGATTTCACTTAATCACTTAGGATGCAAGCTCCACACCACCCCTCCTGAATAGGCACATTTTGAACTGAAAGTAAACTAGCTAATTAAAATCAGTTTATCTTTGCTAACCTAGATATTCCAAGTCTAGCAGACAGGGGAGAACTACTCTCACACTACTCTCCTAAAATGAACTAATAACTGTTTATGTGAAACATCTGAGCATGAGAATTGAGACTGATGGAGCAAAAGGACTATGAAGCTGAAATTTGGTCAGCAAATTTGTAAAATGATGACAATATTAAATAAAGTGAACAATTATACTGACAGAACCTCTAATGAAAAAAATAAACAGATTATCTGGTCTGAAAATAAAGGTTAACTTTCTCCATGCATTTTGTATTAAAGTACAGTACATGAATGTACATCATTTGCTAAACAGACCCTTATTTCATGACAAAAAAGCTGAAACGAAAAAGCTACGGAGTATTTTTGTTAGTGTTCGCTCTATGTGTTTCTGTAATAAATTTCCAATTTCCAGGTTGTGTTATGCAGTTTCCTACCATTTTACAAGGTCTTGTTGTATTCTGTGGATTCCCAGTGTTATAATGATTCCTCTCAGGTCCACCATCACACATTTATCCATCTCCTCCCATTTCAGCCCATATAGCCTTTACATTTGTGCAGACTTCATGAGCTGAATCTCAGTAACATGGAAACTCTTCACTTGATTGTGTGTCTTTTCAGTGAAAACACAACATATTAAATTAAACACACAAACTTTGCTAAACATTACTGCATAGAAACAGACAGGAAGATTTGATGTCTGATCTGCAAAAGCAAGGATAGCATAAGCATGTGTTTGTATATTTTATACATCTTTGCAGATATGAAGACCTGTGCATGTATTTGAACGTCATTTAACTGATAATAATAATACCAAACAGTGATCGCTCTGAGCATCATTATAATGCTGTAGGCTGTCATGAATGCATTTTTCTGATCATAGTGTCTAAAGGTGTAATGGGCTAACAGTGCATTAAAAAACACTAAGATCACATACACATTATTATCGTTATTTCAATGACAAAGCCATAACCTTCTCTTAAAACTCTCCATAGGGTGTTTTCAAGATATGATTAAGATGGTCACATGTAATTCTTTTTTTCCATTAGTATTTTCACTTCTTAAGACTAGGACAGAAAATAGAGGAGGTGATAGAAAGTAATTAGGAAAAAAAACTGGAGAGAACAAAACAACAACAAGGCCATTAAGGATGCAATAAGGAACAGAGAAAAGCGATAGGACCACTTGAGCTGTCTCCTTCTTAATTAATTTATTATGCCTTTTCGTAATCATCCGAACAAATAAAGCAGAAATTATATTAAACATATCTATCCAGCTTTTTCTTCTTATCCAGCTGTCTGTCTTAATTTACTGTATGCATCAAATGATATAAAGACATTTTTTTCTCTGAGATGAAGCCAAGAACAACACATCTCGAGGAGTAAAGTCAGTTCTTTTCTTTCTCACACGCACCCCAAATCCAAACGTAACAACACGAGTAAGTTATGTATGTTTGGGTTTTTTTAGTTTAAAATACCAAAGTCACCTAATATACAAGGCTTTGTATTCACAAAGGGAACTAAAGGGGACAACCGAATCAGTTTCCTCTATTCAAAGACTCATTTGTAAAAGTGACACAAAACAATGCATTGCAGGCCGTATTAGAAACACGTATTAGAAGCCCTTTATTAGAAATGGAAGTTCCACATACCCAGAATCTCCTTCAATCCCCGGCTTCACTTACTCTAACACTAGCAATTGGGCTAAGCAGCAAAGTATGAGTTTGCAAAAGAGGAAAAACATAGAATTAAAATCACTGTATGAAAGTGCTTTGCTTAGTTATACTGGAAGTGTTACAATGTGAATAGTGCTTCGTTTATTTGATGCCAAGCAAGAAAGTTGGTCTTTTAATAGATGCTTCGTATTGCAACTCTTTTATTAAGACACGGAAGAATCTAACAGACTATAATTACATGTTCCAATAATGTTTAGATATGCGTGAAACAATTTCAGCCTCATCCATTCAGCTGAAGTCCTGATAGTGTTTAAATGTCTGGGAGCAAGAACAAATACACCCCCACCCCCCACCCCCATTATTCAAATCAGCATTTAGCATAGTTGTAAATTTCATATGAGGTCAACAAGTACAAATAGCCATGCTAGTTCAGTATATCATCATATTAATGCTTACACTGTAGACCAATAAAGTTGTTAACTGACATTTTAAGTTGAGTGGAAAAAACTAGATGTCATACTGATGCACAGAAAAACACAAAAACTTGGAGGCTCGGGGAGGAACAGCCATCTGCCACGACCGGTTGAGGGTGAGGGGGGAAAGGACAGGACAAAAGGCACAACAGGTTTAAGACCAACAGGAAGGTAATGAGACACAGGTGAAAGCAATAATACAGGTAAAGAAAGAAAACAAACCTTTGCCGATCTGTGGAACCAGCACCCCATTACAGGAATCTGGATTGGCTCTCTGTTTAAAAAGTCCTGTCTCTGATCCTACAGTATGAACATGTCCCAGCAGGCAGCGCAGAGCTAGGATGGAGTTGATAAGTGAGAGGACTCGCCCACTCCTAACTATTCTAACCTCCCAATGTCTACCCTGCCTACTCTGATAAAAACAACAGGAGCCCTGAGTAGCCTTCCAAACTAATCTCTGGCTCTCTCCCACAGCATGTCTTTTGTCCTGTGTTCCTGCCTTCACCAGAACTGGTTGTGGCAGGTGGCCGCCCGTTCATGAGCATGGTTCTGCTGGAGGTTTCTTCCTGTTAAAAGGGACTTTTTCCTTCTCACTGTTGCCGAAGCGCTTGCTCATAGAGAGTCAAGTAATTTTGGGGGGTTATCTCAGTTTTCTTTGTATTATTTTAGGGTTTTTATCTTACAATATAAAGTGCCTGAGGCACAATATAAATGAAAATTTAACTGAAATGCTCAATGAGTAGACCGTGAATGATAAGGCGACAACACACAGCAAGGTTTTCTGCATCCTTAACATGAGAAACGAGTTGGAGAATTTCATGGAGATGGTCAAGAAACATTTGGAACAAGCCAAGGTAAAGATACCACAAACAGAAAAAAATGCAACTTAGATAGACAGTATTATTGTTGCTTCCTATGAGACACTGTAAACTTGAAGCATGAAGGACTATGTACTGTATCAGGGTTGTAACCTCGGTCTTTGCAGAAATAGTTTTATAAAAGTATTTTTATAGAGTCACAACTCACAACAAAACAGTTACTTATATAGATCCAGGTCTAAGATATAAACAAATTAAAAGCAATAAATGAAACTGAGCTGACAATATTCAATATTTCTTAGCACCTAAGAACGATCAATGCAACAAATCTAGTTAAACGAGGTAAACCTTTGGCTGGTAGAACAGACATCAGACATAAGACATTATCAGACATACTGTAAGTCTGTTCGTAAAGGTACCGTGTGGGAAACATTCACCACTGATGTCAGTAGCTGAATTCCGTTGTCTTACCTTTTCCAATTCAGGTGCATAATCCTATCTACTGTGGCCACTATAGGACAAACATATTTGTTTTGGTGTTTTTAAGACAGACTTTCTCTTTTTTCATACTTCTTGTCCCTAGATGTTAGGTTAAATGTCTACAAGTTCCCCTTTCCCTTGCCTTTTCCATGCTACACGTATGGCCGGTCTAAAGCCACATACATAAAACGCGATTAAGTGGAATGGCGATGTCCATCTCAGCCTCTGTCAAGATGGTGGGGCAACATCTTTCACAAACCGGCACCCACTCCTATCTATTTTGAATTGATTAATTCAACGTTTATAAGAATGCATTGATTTTTTGTAAGATAAGTGATGTAAATTTATATAAGTATAATTATCTTTTTTTAATGACATAACCTAAAAACTAAACAAAACAAACAACTGTATGTTTAAAGAAACCAAATCTTTAAGCCGAAGTAGACCCCACAGGATTCCAGAAACGCAGGTGGAACCATTGAAGCAAGAGGTGGAAACAAAGCTAGACATGGTACTCACTGAACCATTTAAAGTGATTGGTCTAATCCTATTGTCCTGGCAAAAAAGAGAGACTCACCTCATTGTTGGTTTTCCTCAGATATGAGAAAACTGAAAAGGATTTCTTGTTTTAATTCATATCCAGTGGCCTGTATTGATGAGTTGCTGGAGAAGTCAGACAAGGCCAAGTACATAATAATCTTAAAACTCTTTGAAGGCTACTGGCAAGTACCCCTTGACCCTACTTATAATTAATGCACTTGTCTTCCTGGTTCCAGGGTCAGGTCTGTTTCATTTTACTACCATCTCTTCAACTGCATGAACCACCAGTGACTTATTAGTAGTTGATGGGCATTGCTTTCCAGGACTATGGTAGGATAAATATATAAATAATAATATCATGTGTAACTGAGTCTAGAAAGGAGTTTATGGTACAATACGCTTCATATACTGGACTGGAGATAGTGGTCATCCAATGGGAACTAGGCAAAGAGAAGTCCACCTTGTTTTTAAGAAGAAATAAGTATTCTGCTATTGAGAAAGGCACTTTGGGCATTAGCTGGGCAATTAGTACTCTGCACTATTACTTCCTGGAAAGGAAAATCTTGCTGAAATAACTGAGACATGAAGTAAATACACTCAGTGTTACCCTACATTGCCAAAAGTATTCACTCACCCATCCAACCTTACAAAAAGTCCAGTTGTAAAATTTTACTCACTACGAAATATTCCACTAACAGTCAACTGTTAATGGTATTATAAGATAGTGGAAGTGTCTGGGAATGACAGCAACTCAGCGAAGAACTGGGAGGACACAAAAAAACACAACAGAATACAGTCAGCAGATGCTGAGGCACATACTGTGCCTGTGCAGAGGTCGCCAACTTTCTGCAGCATCAATCAGTACAGACCTTCTAACGTCTAGGTGCCTTCAGGTTAGAGCTTCATGGAATGGGTTTCTATGGTGATGTAAAGCACACCCCCACTGGACGCAGTGGAGAAGTGTTTTCTGGAGTGACAAATTACACTCCTCCGTCTGGAAATCTGATGGATGTGTCTGGGTTTGGAAGTTTCCAGGTGAACAGTACTTGTCTGAATGCACTGTGCATTGGCAGAGAGGGGGTTAACCTTTTATTCGTATGCAGAGTACTCTAAACATTTGACCCTATGAAATTGAATAAGTTCCTTCTATTTATGTGGTCTGAATAAACTATTTTTCTTTGAATGAATGGCTGCATTCTGAGCCATCCTTTGTACTCACACCATCTTGCATCCTTATTTGTATGTTGCCTCAAAAATGAAAACTAACATATTTTGTCTAAAAACTCTAAAACAAAAATGACAGAGAACAGAGAGAGGAGCAATGTGCTTATTTCAGCCTCCCAAACATTGAAAAAACATCGTTTTCCAAGTCTTGGTGTAATATGGTCTAAATGTTATTTCAAGTGCACATTTTATGTGAAGACAGAACTGTAAATACACATTTGTGTGATATATATTTTGCCACTTTGCCCCCATTTAAAACCACTTTGATTGCCCTGTTGGTTTTTGTTGTTTTTTTTAATTCACGCTACATGGTGCCCCATCTATCTCACTGAACTTTGCTCATTCCTCCACATGTTCCACATCCCTCCTCCCCCAGCTGCCTTTACCTCTTTTTGGCTTCCCCCAACTCCCTCCAGGCAAACACACACTGCCAGCTCTTTCTCCTTCTTTCTCACTCTGATCTCACAGGGGAGCACTCCTGTCCTGCTACTGTTCCTCCTCATGACTTATTTTGCTTCAGGCTTTTGCCTCTCTCCAACTTCTACACCTCTTTCCTGCCTCCTACTCTCTTCTTTCCTTTTCCTTCCCATAACTCCTTCAGGAAATTTTACGATCTGCTTTTAATAGAAGATTCTCATCTACGAATTGTTAGTTCTTCAGGGTTAAGGGTTTCAGTTCTTCCGTGACACTGGGATATGTTACCTGGAGCATTAGTTCATGGTGAAATTTCCCATCTAAAACTGAACCCTGTAGAATGGCTATAAACCAAGGAGGCAGGTGAGGCAGCCTGCCTCGTAACAAATAAACAAAGGAAATAAAGGAGATGAAAACAGAAGATAGTCATTGCATCCCAACTGGGATATGAATAACATGGCACAGTCACCACTGGCAGCTATAAGTGAAGCCACCTTCGAAAACTGTAATTTCTGTCATTACTTTTATTCTGAGTTATTCACACTCCATGCCCTCCTAACCCAGTTCAACGCTGTAAAGTGGGGTTGATTTTTCCTCAGTTCAACATTTATTCGTGCTCTTATCACCTGTCCTTTCTCCCCCATCCTTCACTTGTCTCCAGTCACCTCAGCTCTCCTCGCCAGCAATTTTTCTTTATCCTCACTTTGCAGCTCGTTCCCAAAGGGTGCGAGTTCAACTGATTTTCTTTCTATACTTAGAATAAGCTGCTGTTTTCGTTACCTTCCAATCTTTCTCCCTTCCGCATCTGTCCCTTGTCCATATTGATATGCAGCTGCCCTTTGGTTTCCTGCTGCTTCCCACTTGTTGTGCAACTTGTGGTTATCGCTCGTTCTTCACTGATTCACTGCCTCCTTATTTTGCCCTTTTGTCTATTCATTTCCCTTTTTCCCTCTTCACGATCGAGTCTAACATTTCACACTGAGCTGATTTCTAACCTCTTAAATGCCCCATCCTTAATCTCTTTTTTTAGCTCCTGTGTTACTCCTTTCTTTGGTGAGAAAGATTACACTACAAGGGGGAGGGGGGCTTGGACGCAGCAACCACAATAAATAATATGAAAAGCTAAAGACTCCTGTATGAAAGACAACGACCACTGGATATTGGTGGTTTTTTCTGTCCTGTTTTGGAGTTTTTTATGCTTTCACTGTGTTTTTATTCACATTCAGCTGCACTAACAAAATATATTTATCCAGTATGTTAAATTGTGATGTGAAGGGGACGCAAATACGCTTGTATATGTGTCTGCACGCATACTAGCACACACATCAACAGCAGACCTCATAGACATTTGCCTTCGCTCAACTTCTCTCTCATCCCCATATCAATAGTGTGGCCCAGTTAAATCTTGGAATCTGGTTCCCTCTTCCCCTCTTATTTCACATCATTATACAACATTTTGTTTCATTTTTTAGAAGCAAGCTGTGGCCACCATCCCTCCATGACTGAATGCCAATATTCCCCTTGGGCAAAATCATTTTCTACAAAATGCTCTGATTTAGCTGCTAATGGTCATACTGGGTTGCCTCAAGGTGAATGTGTGCGCATGTGCTAGTCCTGATTGTTAGAGAGCTTCTCTGTGTTTCCCATCCTCAAAGAAAATGCTTTGTTCTCTAATTGGTGACAAAAACATCATTTGAAATACAATTAATGAAAATGGTTTATCAATATAAAACCAGGCTGTATATATGTGTATTCATGGTACTGGAATCAGTATTGTTTATTAGGATTCACTGTTTTTCTGTGCTGGATTTGGACATTTTGTTGACGATTCAGTAAGCCCATCGCCAGCACTCATTTAGAAAATGTATTTTAATCACCGTTTCAGTAAATTTGACTTAAACACTTGATTTATATATACAGTTATAAACTCTAAAATTATGTGAATCTTCATCTCTCACATGGGAGAGAAGAGAAAGGATTATCTGCTGCATTTACAAGCTCTTACATGAGGAGGTTCTACATGTCACATGTGGCTTCCTTTCTATAGTAATGAAGCTTATGCATAAGTTCAATGAGGAAAATCTGTAATAGAGGCAGCACATCCTCGGTAATTCCTGGGTATTTGGCTGCTATTCTATTCTTTACACCATTTTCATTTTTCCCACGCTGTCAAACTCAATTCTGACATCATTACTCTAGTCCAGGGTTTGACAACCCACAGCTTGCAAGCCACATGCTGTCTAATGACAACAACTTGCTTGTGAGCAGAAAAAAATGTGTAGCAGCCAGTTGATTGCACTGAACTTATTCACATTCTGGTTGAACCTGCAAAACCGTAAGCTATCGGAGACAATTTTGGATTGGAAGGCAATTGGACAGCTTGCCATCATATGACAAAGGCTTGCAGATAATTGCCATCTAATTTATATATGCAGAAAGAATGCCAACAGTTTGCAATCCATCTGACTCAGTCTGAGCCAACTGGTTGATTCCATCTTTGAAGCAACCATTTCGGCGACAAGATTGCAAGTTCACAGCACGTGGGAGAGCAGTGGTCTCGTACCACCACCCTAGTGTGACTGTAGCTTTAGCATAATTTTAAAAGGATTTCACTGTGTTGAGAGCGGCCCAGTAGACTCTAAGATGTCAGTGTTTGATATAGACACCATGAGAAAGTAGGCAAACATGCTCTTCTCGTGTCGCCCATGTCACACGACAGATACATGGCATGGCATGGTAAGACGCTTACTACAGATACTTTGCCTTAGAATATGTGGTTAACATTGCAAAGAGCATACTTTTGCTCAAGCTATAAAATTATATTTTCCTAACAAAAAAAAATCCTAACTAAACAAAGCAAAGCTAAGTAGGTGCCACATCCTAACCAAACAACTGATGAAATGAAGAAAAAAGCAAGACAATGACAGTCAAAGTCAAAACTGTTCATATTGTATCTTTTCTTAAATTGAGGGGAAACCTCTATAATAAAGACCATTAAAACAAAAAAAGTCCAGCTGCGAAATCCCTCATGTTGAAATTTTTCTTCCCCTTATCGTTTTTTTTTGTAGCTGTTTGTGTGCAGATGACAATAATAAATAAATAAATAACTAAAAAAATCCTGGATGCCTCTGTAAATGTATCTTACAGAGTTGCGAATTTGGCACCCTTGGACACAGAGTCACTTATAGCAAATCAAAGTGCTTGAGACAGCATTCTAACAGAAGAAATAATCATTTTGAACTGCACCATTGAACCAGTGGTTTTCGTTGTCTGCACGCCTGCATGTTTAAGTATCTATCTGTATGCTGTTATATCCTGGCACTGGATTCAGTCAGTGCAATAGGATTAATGGTTGACTGAGACAGAAGTCAATTTTCATTCTAAAGAACAAGTGAGAGGAAACAAACTTGATGGTCTGTACACTATCTCTCTGCCCGCATCCTTGAGGGATCATCTCCCCCAATCCTTGCTTTCGCTGTCTCTCTGGAGTCTACTTTTGCAGATTATTATTGTGGATCCATTTCTAGTTCTCCCTCCATCCTTTCTCTGCTTCACACCTCTGGGAGCTCACAAAGAAAATAATCCTTTCTCCCACAAGAAACAGCACGAATAAAAAAGTTCAACAAAGCTAATTAAAAAGTGAAGACTGATGTACATGTTCATAGACAGAGCAAGGAATCAAGGAGAAGGTGATTTGTGGGAAAATCATGTTTGAATGACAACACTCTTTCCACTCATGGATTTGTACCTAGCTGAATATAGACATTCACATAGCTGCACAAAAACAATCCATAATGCTTTGTTGTCACATCACGCTACACAGACACACAGCATCAGTGTATCTATATACACAGCATTTTCTAATGAAGAGGAAACTGTGGAAGAGGCACCAGTGCCATCGCTGAATGTTTTATGGTCATTTAAACAAGCCAATTTCATGCTAATGTGACCACTGCTTACCATGCTAGAAAATTTTAAACATAGTGAGGACGGTCGTAAGCAGAAGGTTGCAAGATGAATAAAAGAAAATATTCAGTGACAACAAACGGATATTTCTTATTTTGCCTTTGGCATGTGTTAGTCCAGTTTGACAACCGAACCGTGGTGATTATCAAAAATAATAAGGAATAAATGAATGACAAGCTTATGTAAACACCATCTAAACACCATCTCTCTGACTTTGTCTCTTTCTGTTTTGAATCCGTCTTGAAATATGTGCTGATCACACATCCTTTAGACAGTTACAGTCCACCACTAACAAGGTGCACTGCACACACCAATGATCTAGTCTGTTCTCATTTCACAAACCCTCCTGCTGTTCTCTGCTTCACTCTGCTTCGCTTTTCTATTTGTTAACCTTGTTTTCTTTCATTCTTGAGAGTCACATTACATTACATGAATAGATTTTTTTTCTTTTTTCCCCCTGGGGCAGTATCCCAGCAAACACTGAGATGCTGAATGTTCAATGTTTGACCGCCCAGTCAAAATGATTCATGAGTGTAATGTCATCAAATGGACCTGCACTTGGGCCCGTCTGCTGGATAGATTTTCTGAACATTTATACAAGAGGTTGCATGATTCACAGGATTTACAATGCTAAAAAGCTTCAGATGAGAATATTTTATACATGTAGATGTATAAGACTGCCTAAGAAAGTGAACAGAAAGTCATGGACATTTTATGAAAACGGAGAACTTAAAGACAAGAAAGAAACAAGAATGTATGAGGAAGAGGGCTGTACTGAAGGAAGCCTCCTAAATATAGTTATACAGATATAAGTGAAGCAATCAGGGATTGTTCAATTCTGGAGTGAATATTAGCAAGACAAATCATCCATAATATGCCTATCAAATCCCATTTGCTGATGCAGTGTGTAACACAGCTCTATGAGTAGAATGCCATAAGGATTACATGACTTCTCCTTTTTCTTCCTCATATTTTACTCTCTACCTCTTTGCTTTCACTCTCTCTCAGTCCTCTGGAGCCCTAACATTATACTGCATAATGGAATATCGACAGAGTCGCTCCATTGTGCTTTAGACACACACAATTCAGCAAAGAGATGAGCCCATATTCTATTCTAAAATGGGAACCAATGTGCTTATAATGCAAAAGGGAGGCTAAAGAGTATGGGACAGAGTGTATCTGACAGATCGAATATTGTAATCTAAACCTTATCATTGTGTGAGGCGCCGGAATGAATCCTTGATAAGCAGCACACTGCACTCGGTAAATACTCATTTGCTCCATGTCTCTCATTCAGTCTGTCCATCATTGTCGCAGTGCTGCATCCTTCACAGACACATTGTCACTGTTTTTCAATCACACCTGTTCTGTCTATTTATCCCATTTACGCCTGCCATTCTGTTTCTCTCTCTTTATGTACCCTCTATGAGTCCCCCCTTCCACTGCAGATTGCCATGGTAACAGGTTATAGACTCAGGTTGAGACTGAAGGCTCTCTGCCACAACAAGTGCGCTGATAATTTTTCATTTCATCACAGGTGTAAAAAGTACCAAATTTATGTATCTTTACTCTATTATATTGTTTCAGTCGTCGTAAATAGTGTTGACAAAATCCATGTAAATATGACTTCAAGATAGCTTGGCTTCTTCAGTCTCCAAGTGCCCCCATAAATGTCTTATACGGTAACATTCATGTTCTGACATCCTTTCTACAAAAAGAAAAAAAAATCCAAACACTCAATTTCATTCCTGGGTGAAGCACCCTTTTTTTGCTACCTTAAATTTAAACTTTTTAAAAAAAATTAAAAGTACTTTTCCAGTCACCTAAATCTACAGTCACACTAGAGAAAAGCATGGTTGGAGACCATGGCATGACTTACACAATCAGCTTATAATGCCCCTTCTTTTATGGTCCTTATGAGAAATATAAACCAAGTCTGAGATCACTTGCACTTAGTTGTCGCCTTTAAACCGAGTTTGGTGTATCAAGAGGGAGATAAAATGGAAATAAAACAGTACAACTCTCTCAGCCACAGACTGAGCCAGGTCTAAATGAGACAAATTTATAATAAATAATTGCTTTAAAAAAACAAAGATGCAGCTAGTTCATTTTTTTCATTAATGACCAGCATTCTATTAAGAGCAGCTTAAATATGAGGCAGAAATATGAGGGCATAAGTAAAGTCCGAACAAAATAATACAGTGTAAGCTGTGTTATAGTGTAACGCAGTGTAATGCATGTGTTTCTTTCTGAAAATAGCGTGGCAGCATGCATAAATGAGAGGAGGCTGAATAGGAATCACTACGTTTGTGATAAGGGTATAGCTCCTTACAAAATGTCCATCCATAAAAAGCTGAAACTGTGCGTAACATTTATGTATGCGAACACAGATCGTTATTTATCGTCAGTTACTGAGGCATCCATGTGTTAATGACAATGCTGTTACTGTGCCACATGTGTAAATACACACTGGGTTTTTCTGCAGTGTGTGAAACTGAAGACACCAGGCTGTCTAACATCCCACAGTTACAAAGCCTTGCTGTGAGAGGGTCTCTCAAGAAATGCTACATGCATGGTGCAGCAACTGATGGTGCAGCTGCTGTAACAGACAGATAGAGAGGAACAGCCTTAACCCAAAAATCATTCACTCATTTACCGGCATTAAAACTGTCCACTATGCTGTAAAACACGTTACACAGCTGAGTCATTTTTACACATTAATTAACTCTCAAACTAAGAAAATCTGCTGGTGTTCTAAGTAAATGGAACAACAGGCCTCTTCTTCTCTACAGATTCTTTAGATTTAAAAAAAAACTTATGATTGCACACTGCAGAAAAGCATTTTGACATTATTTGACATTTGGCACAGCTGGTCAAATAGCACTAATTGGATGGGGCACTTATTTCTGGTATGTTAAATTGGTGGAATTGTTGGATTTGACTTTGCATATCTGAGGAGAGAAGCATGAGACTGGGGATATTGTGCATATTAATTTAACTAATCATAACAGTAACATATTATGACATTGAGATATTAATATAGCACTAACACAATCCCATTAATAGCCAACCTGATATCACGAAAAACAGTGTAATAGACACACTGGTCCACAGTGTACATTTCATGCTTTGTCTCTCTAAAAAGTGAAATAGACATGCATGCAGAAGTCGCAGTAAGTTACAGTAATCTGCAGTAAAAGCAGAGGGAGATATTTTAATTCAAGCCAACATGAAAACAATCATGGGAAGTGTTTAAACAGACATTATTAAAACACTTACATGTATATACATATTAGTCCCTTAATCATCAGAATCGATTAGGCTAAGGACCTTGACATTTTTTGCTCACTACCGACTTTGTGGCTTTAGATATAATGTCTCGCCCTGCTGGTAATGCAATTTCTGCATGCAGTAATGCAACTTCATTTCATGTTTTGGAGAGGCAAACCATGAAATGGACACAGTGGATCTGTGTTTCTATTAGAAGTTTTGCCATGATACTGGGTTGCCATAACATTTTGACAGACATATGTTATTGTGCCTATCGAGAGAAGTAAAAGAAAGAAACGTGACTATTGCTCAGTGTGCGAAAACTGCTGACACATGCAGAGATGTTTTCACTGTGTACCGATCTCTGTATAGAAATGTGATTAAAAGCCTGAAACACTGGGACCTGCTCATTTCACTTTTAAAATGCAAAACAAGATGTATCCATGTCCTCACCCCACACTCAAAAAAATGAATGAGGTGGATTGTTCAGTGTATATTAATTATTTATTTTCATTTTACTTAAAATATATGTTTTTGTTAAGTTAACATATGTTTTTCTAATCAAGTCTACGTAATTGTGTCTATTATTCACTGTACATAATACTAATGTGTTACTTGATGGCATAACATTTAAGTTAAGTCAATTAGGATCGATATACTTTGTATATCCACAAGGTGGCAGTAATGCAAAAACAGTTGTAATGAAACCGCGAAGAACAACAAGGTTTCACGGCTTGGGCCTGCTCATGCGCAAGACTTCAAATTTAACTTAAAAACGTTGTTTTGGCGCCAAGCTGCTGTTTCGTTGAGAGGTAAGACCACTTTTTTCTTTGACTATGTTGTGTAGTATCTACATGTCGAGCATGGTTATATTTTGCGTTTGTCTTATAAGACATGTTATATCGTTTGCGTGCGCTTGTTCTACATTAGTTTTACTGGGTCCTGGACATGCTTAACATGCTTATTTTGTGGACTGTGTAAGAAACATTTTTATTGTTTTTGGTTTTATTAAGGGATTAGCTACAGGGGTTCATGGGGTTATTTTTTCATTTGCTTTCTTGGGATTCCTTTACTGTAATCCGAGAGTCATAAATATCGAATAGGATAGCAAGGATAGCATAAAGTGACATTTAAAATCCAAAAAGTCGAGGACGAAAGCCACTGTGACACCATTGTTATGCTCTATCAGTAATCTGTATTATGTAAAAATGGTCTGTAAATACAGCATGTTTCCTAGGAGTGATACAGATCAGCATAGTTATAAATTACAGTTTGTTAAATCACACACTTACTTTTTAAAATAAAATTATTCACGACATATGAGTGGGCAGACAATGGAAGTCGACAGTCCTGGTGATAATTGCTTCTATAGAAAGTTAGCACATGGCAGTGTCAATCTGCTGTATATGAATACCAGTGAGGGCTGAGTAAAGAGCGACAGGACAGTCAAAGTTTTGGTATTGTGCTCACAGCTTTGAGAAATCCAGCCATGCCAATAACGCACTGGTTCTGATAACATCTCTCGTTCCTAATAAATACACTTTTCTAGTGGCAACTACTGCACACACATTAGGAACAAATTAAGACATGTTTTTAGTCTTCAGTTTGGTTTATATTCCCTGCAACAAACCTTAGTAACTCAGGTTTATATTTTTCATTGTTTGATGTAGCAAACGTGTTGTGTTCATTGATGCATTGACCATTTGCGACGTTCATCTGTCTGCATTTATATATTAGGCGCCAATTAACTGCAAATCTTTGCCAAACTCTTTGAGTGATTGCAGTCAGTCCAAGTCTGACTGAGACATGTTGCCTCCAAACAAGGCGCCTTGTGCATCCTCATTTCTGTTGACAATGCTCTTTTTGATTGGAGTCTAGTGTTTGCATTAAACATTTCAGTCTTATTGAAGAAGCTGCTTTTCTAACCCTTAGTGAACAAAGCTTGATGTATCGATTCTCTAATGTAGTCACGTTCAAGTCTGCGTGACTGCATGCCATGCACCATCCCCTTAGAAACAGTGTATCAGTGATATAATGCAGACAGCAACACTGTTACATAGAATAATATTTTAAATTTGTAAACTTGCTTCTGACGCCACATTTCCTACAGTTTTAGCCCTGCCTTGTAGAAATATTTGGCAGTCATATTTACAAAAAATTATGGCTGCACATTGATTTGCTTGTGGAAGCTGGGAAATTCAATCCACCTGATGGTTAAATTAAACTGCACTTTAGTGGAAGGGATACAATTATAAGTAACTGACCTTTTTCAGTTATTATGCTCAATGCCTGAAAAACCTTCTTCTTCATGTGGTGTCAGACTTTTAGAACACAATGTAAGTCTATTTATGTGTCATCATTACTATGATGATAATAACTTGTGATAAGACCATGATTTTCAGTGTCTCTTGACTCTTTGAGCAATTTCACGGTGCAGCAGGCACAATATGATAAAGAAATATGGCAGGAAGTAGTCAGTCTAACTGCTTAGGTCTTATACGGTCAGGTGTAAGTAACACCTTTTTTTGTATTTTTCTACTGTACACTACCAAAGTGGATTTGTCAGATTTGTTAAAGTCAAATTTGTCAATGCAAGCCAAGAACAAGATAATTAGGCTTAAATAAAATAAAAACCCATCAGCAAGACATCTTTTACAATCTAAATGATAAGCAATGTGTTGCCAGCTCAGCAGCACCAAAGAATACAACCAAAGTGGTTAATGACAGAATTATGTCCATGATTAAGAAAAACTCCTTCACAACATCTAACCAAGTCAAGAACACTCCAGGAAAATTTTACATTATTGTCAAACAAGACATGCTTTCATGAAAGTACCAGCAAGGTGAAAAACCTACATCACATCTGGAAAAAAAATATGAAGCTACAATTAACTTGAATCAGAATGGTGGAAGATGCAACTCATGATCCAAAACATACAACATCATCCGTCAAACCAGTTGGAAGCATGTTATGACATGGCCATGTATGACTGCCGGGCCACTAATGTTTCCTGATGATGTGACTGCTGTTCATTATTTAAATATCTTAACCTAATCATTTCTTTCTGCATTCATTTTCCAGAAACCCCTCAGTTTTTCCCTCCCCACTGAAGGTTTGTGCCGCTATAACGATCCTAAATCTCTAAACCCTCATCCATTTATCTCTTCACTTATTGATTCATCTACCTATCCACCCATTTACACATTAATCTCCTCATCCGTCTATCGCTTTGCCACTTTTCATTTACTCCTTTCCATGAATGAGCTGAAGGATGAAGTACACGCCTGAAAGATTCATGGTTATCCACATCTGTGACTTTCCCACGTTTGCTTGATCCTGCCAGTTTCCTTCTGTCATGTCGCGGCGCCCTCTTCAATCCTTCACCTCCAAACATAACTGTAAGTACATGAAAATGTGAATATGTGCATAGAAAAATAAATAGAGAAGACACTGTTGTCATAGGGATAAGAGGAGGTACAAGAGGTGAGCTAAGAAAGGATGAGACCCAGTAAATTAACATATTAAGCGGATAAACTGGTTTCAGGTGGATATTCTTTCATGTGTGCCCATGTAATTTCTTGTAATGTCACTCCTCTTTTCTTTTGCTGTTATATATTTGTCAGTTTTGCTGCAAGAAGTGTGTAGATTTTTTTTGCATAAAAACACCAAAACTACATGTACTTTGCTCACTGCTTTTCATCTTCTTCTTTACTAAAGTATAACAAGAGCTGCATCGTTTTAAAGACTTACAGAGTAACTTTTGAATCATATTGGTTTTAAATTGCAGTCCCGCTACAGCAAACTGTCAGAGATGTTCCTGCCAAAGTTTTTTTTTTTTTTTGTTATACTTCTTTTATAAAATTTGAAAACTGTTATCTGACATGGCAAGTCATGTCATCTCATCCTATTCACCCTATCGACCCAATTAAAGCATGTATTACAAGGCTTTTTTTTTTTTCTTCAAGCTTGCCTATAGTATGACTGCTTGCTAACACCAGCTTGCTATTCCTCTGGCACCAGCCTATCACAGGGCCCAGGGCTATACCATAGAGTTGTATATAATCCTTTCTATGATCTCAGTCTGTTTCTCTGGGCAACAGGGCTCCTGAGGTGAGTTTTGTATCTGTCTCAGCCAGAGTCAGACAAATCTTGCTGGAGGTAGTTAACAAAAGAGCAGATGATACTGAGAAAAGAAATATCACAAAACAATCAAAACATGTGTCCCTTATTTATTTTCCTAATTCTTAACATTCCTCCTAAAGGACAGGAGTGAAGATGTGAGACAAGAGGAAAAATCATAAAAGTATCTTTCCATTGTTTTTTTTTTTTGTCCCTTTCAAAACTATTAAAGAATACGTTCATATATGTAACTCATTTACGTATTATTTTTGCCTGACTCATCAGCAATATATGTTAGTTATGTTGTTCTCTATTTGCAGGTAAACAAAGCTGCATAAGTGTTTATTCGACCACTTCAAGGACAACTCACAAGGGCAGAGAATGTTCTGAACAAGGACACTGTCCAAATCCTTCTGTGTTCTGCTTCTTAGTAACTTTGCTATCTCTTACATAGGGATTTCAAATTAGCTGCAACAGGCTTATGTTTGTTCTCAGAGGACAGAGATGAATTATTTTAGTATCTAAAGTACTCTGCCTGCTGCTATGCTAGTATTAAGCTCATGAAAACCCACAGGAAAGCCAGGTGATAAAAAATATGACCCATATTTTAAAACCGAGACCAGGTTGCAAGAAAGCTGTGCCTATGTATAAGAGAAAGACTCAGCACAGGCACTGATAAAGAGGAAAATATGAAAGAGAAACCGGGATGACAGGGACCACAATTAACATGTGAACATGTTTTCACACACTCACACAGCTTTCCACACATACGTGGACTCGTGCCCAAAAAGCTGAATCAAATTCCCCAAAGAAACATTTATGCTCTTTTCAAAAGGATCTGTGATATACTACAGTCTATTTAGCTGTGTCTTGGCACCAGTAAGCACACTAATTTAAATAAATGACTATTTCTGTGTTTACTCCCACTCTTCACGTTGATTCCTCCCTCTCTTCCCCACAGTTCCAAATCTAACTGACTGTAAAGCATTCAGCAGATACAAAAGAAAAACAAACAAACATACAAAAAAAAGTGCAGGAAATTCTAATTCTCTTCTGATTTTGGAGTCCGTTGGCCAAGACAGCTTTGTGAGGTGAATGCCAGGTTTATGATGCCAGGTGTCTGGATTACTGGTACTGTTTGCTGAGAGTAGATCAGTACTGGGTGAGAGACAAAAAGAATGAAGCTCATTAGAATAGTATTTCTCATGCGTTACAGAGAATCAAGAAGGGTAATTTTGCCAAAAAGGAAGAATAGTCTGATTGCACCGAGGCACACTATAGTTAGTGTGCTATTGGAGGTCTTGGATTTGAGAGTTTCCCCATTTATTGGCTGGTCAACTTACTATATATGACAACAAACATCTCTCACCCAAGCCTTGTATATGTGTACTTAATTCAAATAAATGTTTAAGCTTATACACAAAAGCTCAAATATTTATTTGAGCAAATGCAAACTGCTGACAACGGCTGTATTAGTTTGAATTTAGCTGTTCTTCACTTGTTCTCAGATCACTTAACAAAGCCAGGGATGCAGATGAGAGAATAAGGCTAAAACTGTCGACAGTGCGGCTAGAGCCAACAGTTGATTGGCAAGCGTGAAAGAGCCACCCCTAATTCGTGAAATCTGAGAGGTCCACCAACTCCTTCCATCTTTTGCAATGTCGCTATTCAAGTGTGCACCAGGCCAAAGTCACCCTTAGGCCACTGGGAAACTTCCAAAGTCTCCCAATACCGTGATACTGATAAGTCTGTTGACTGACAGATTTGATATTAATATGACTTTTCCAGTTATACTGACCAAAGGGCTTGGAGACCCACTTTCATACCATGTTTTGCAGTCCTATATATACTGTACCGCTCTTTTCCTCTCAGACAAACTGTGCTGCTTTATCTGCAGCAAGCAGCTGTGATGATTTCATCGCATTTAACGTCTGTATTTTTTCTAATAATATACATTCAGTTTGACCATCTATGTAAAATACGTCAACAAACAAGCAAAAAACATAGCATTATGTGTGGAGGGTAGAGTTTCTCAATTTCTTGACATAGAGGAGTTTTTCAAGGAGTATACTACAAATAAAATTCGGCACAGTCGGGCTTTCTTTGGGTTAGCTGGCTCAACAAAACCTTAAACTCCAGTTAAAGATAACAGGTATTACAACTGTGATGCTGCTTTCTGGTTCAGGCTCTGTGTGAACTTATAAAAATAGGTATTTTTTGGTCCATGTGACTCCTCTTCCACACAAAATTATTCCTATGGTGCCACTCCAATCAGCGACATTATCAGATGATGATAAAATAGCAATTAAAATTCAATTAAAAACAAAACAAATATAATAATAAAATGTTAAAGGAAAAGAGATTAATGCCACAGAAAATCATTAATCTGGTGATTTAGTCCATATAGCGGTAAAATAATTATTTTAATTCAAGTTATTTTAAAATAGTTAATTTGTTATGTTTGCTTTTGATGCTGCTGTTTATTTCTAACTTAATGTGACGTCTTCACATTAGAGCTATGCAACTTTAAACTGGACATATTCTAAGGTTACTGTCCAACAGCTTAAAAAGGCAAAAAAAAGTTGCAATAAAAAACGTGGAAATTACAGATCAAAAGTGATATTAATTTTATTGATTTAATAGGTATTCTTCAGAGTAAGCAGACTAAGCGATGGATTACAACCAAGTATAAAAACATTTCTAAATCTTCCAAATAACCAAAATAATACATGCACTGTGACAATGCAATGCACAGTTTGCACTTCATTTAGTGGTTTTATTACCGTCTAGTAACGACACAGCTTTACAACTTGCACATAAAAGAACCATAATCCTCCAGAGGAGAATCTAGATTGCACTTAAAACATGTTGTAATTAAAAGGATCCGCAGAACCGTGGCAGTTCCAGGTGACTGTAAACGGAAGCTCGGAACAAAACCTTCTCCCGACCAGGTTACGTGTTCAGCATCAGTTACCATTGAGCTGATTACTATTAAGCCAGGTATATAGAGAGCCTCATCGGTGGCACAGAAAAGTTTTGACTTTAAACTCAACATAGCTTGCTACGCCAGTAATCTCAATTCGTAGGACAGCTCTGTCCAGTCTTGAGATTCTGCAAGTTTGTGGATGCAACATGTTTTTTGGCAAAAGATTAAAGAAGCGAAAGACACCAGCCATACCAACCTTTCAGTATATTGTATCTTTTTGGGCTTTCTTTTTTTTTTAAACACCTAAAAATCTAAGAAAGGTTAGGTGAGCAGTATAAAGCAATATGAAGAATGAAAAAAGTCTGCGCTGGAAGCAACATGTAGCACAGTGGATTAAGCAGTGATCTTCCACCTGGGAGCATGAAGTTCAAATTCTGCATAAAGCCAAAAGTCAGCATTGGCTTGGTTGCTACTAAAATGGATTAGGGAAAATAAGGTTGTTACATAAAAAGTCTATTTCTTTTAAACTTTAGGGACATGCAGGAGAATATTCTAACAAGTACAGGCTGGCTTAAAATCTTATATTTAAATTGAGAAGTAAGATCAAAATCTTTCTTAAAGCAGCGGCAGGTTGAGTCATCCTACTACCAGATCATATGAAAGCAGAGTTCGTAACCTGTACCTACCCACTGCTCTACCTGTCTCTCTTAATGTTGCTTGTTTGTTGCTCTCTGCATGGCATTTTGCACACTGCCAGCCAGTGACTCATAAGCCAGAGAATAGCGGCAATTTACACATACGGTTTTATGCACACAATTTACACATGAAACTACGGTGAAAGAAAGAACGTGCACATACACACACAATCACTTAGTTCATAGAAAAAAAAGAAAGAAAACAAAAACAAAATAAAATAATAAAAAAACAGGCACCTCCAGCACCACCTTAACACAGCTTAATGTTTGTTTGGCTGTGCAGCCCAGTCAACCATAGCTGGATTTTCCAACAGCTAGCACACAGGTGCATCGGATTAACACTTAGTGGGGTTGAACTGCAAAAACAGCCTATTGCCATTTCAATGCCCTGTCACACTGTGCTGTTCATGAAGAGTCCCTAACACCTGGACGGTCAGTGATTAAAATTGAAAAAATAAATAAAAACAGATGTAACTGTATCCAGCTGTATGAAAACACAGACTATGTGCTTAAATTTGATGACGTACACTGTCAATAAAAATGTACAATGTTTCTAAATAGTGCCAAAATTACAGACAAATTATCAGTCAGTTTTAGGAAGTTTTACTCTTAAAACACATGAAATTGATTTATTGCTTGTAGTTGATTCTGTTCTATCCTGATTCTTTTGCATTTGAAACATCTGGCCATTACATCTTTATAAACTACCTTGAATGCCGTGGTAGCACCAAGGATGCTGCTCTTTCCCAGTTTTGCCCCTACTTATCAGACAAATCTCATCCTCATCCTTCCTCTCTCATGAAGTGTACCACAGTGGTCGATTCTTATTCTCTATCTATACGGTTCCACTGGATAAGATTATCTATAAATGCTGTGTTACTTTCCACTGTTATGTGGATAATACCCAGCTATATGTTCTGCTGACAGACAGCAGTCTAAGGGCAATCTCAAATCTTGTGGCTTTTCTCTCTTAAGTTAAATGCTGATGTCACAAAATGTCCTACAGGTCAAATCAGGTCCGATCTGAGATCCTTCTCATGGGTAACTAAACTCCTGATTGATAAGATTGTTAAGAAGTCATCTATGTGGTTCTTTATCATGTACTGTAATTCCCATCAGATTTTCCACCTACAGCTCATTCAAAACTCAAACCTTTAACATATTTACTGAGATAAAATTATATCACTACCATTCTTGATACCCTACACTGGCTACCTGTTAGGTATCAGATTGACCATTAATTGGAGATAATTTATCAGAATTCCAGGAGCGGGACCAAACCTCCATACATGCCCCTTCCTGTTCTCTGTCTATATATGATATTAGAGGGGACCGTTTTAGGGGCCTTCCCCAAAACGCAGCCTTAATTCACGTTCAAGACATCTGCCATTATCTACTAGAAACTCTGTTAAACCTAAATCAGTATGTGGTCCGAGCAAGCGAACTACTTTTAAAGCTGTACACGAGCTTGCTCACATTTTTGTGAGAACAAGGCATTATGTTACCTTATGTTACTCCATTCAAAACGTTATCAAAAAGGATGAATATGTGGGTATTATCCCTCTGCAGGTTTCTGGAAGTTGGGCACTCAAGGGGACAGTGTGATATTAATAAGAGATGTCTTACAAAACCTAAATCTAAATCTTGATTTTCAGGCTCAACTGTAGTTTAATCCAGGGGCTGCCTAAGAAACAGCTTAGATATTTTTGAACTGTCAATCTTGCAAAGCAACTGTTACACAGTTCCTGGTTAAAAACCATTAGGAAATAAGCATAATATGCATCCTTAAAGAACACAGACACAGTTCAACTTGAATATTTGTATTAAAATAAATGAGGAGCTGTATTAATAAAAGAAGAATCATGACCAATTGATTCAGCTCATTTTATATCCTTTCAACACACTATGCACGCTGCCAAGGTGCACTAAATGTTTTATAATAATTCCGTGAGGAAAGTCATCTAATCTGGTTTTCCTAACTGCAGAAATTGACAATGTCCCACTTGATTATTGCTGGTATGAAATGAGTAACCACTAAGGGCTTGTTTGGCTGGAAGCCCAAAATGATTGCCAGTCATGTAACATGACTGACAATCCATTCAAATATAAGCTAATTACTTACCCAGCATGGGCATGAAAATAACATTTGTATAATTATATATTTGAGCTAATAGTTCATGTGGCCTTCTCAGAGACAGTTTGAGAAGCACTCAGTCAAAGCTAAACGGCATCCTTTCCATCCAGCCTACTACAAGAAGAGAAGGGAGAAAAAGTGGCAGAAAACAAAAAAGCAATAATAAATGAAAGATTTACAACAAAAATGATCGATGGGATTTGCCTTTAATCCAATTCTTCAAGCTTTAAAGCCATAGAGAGAACTATTTATGAAAAGCACTATTCCAAAAAAATCAATTAGCTACTGAAAAGACAGACGACTTTTCCCTGTGCTAACATGGTCACTCTCTGTCTTACTCAGTGTAAAACTATGAACATTAATCCACTCATGAAGATGAACTACACAGTGTGACTAATATGCAAGACTGACCTTTCAGTTTGTTTATGATGTCATGTGTTTCTGGATGAAGTGTGAATCCCAGATTGTTACCAGCTGTGATAGAAGAGCTGATATTGATTTGTGCGTGCGTGTGTGTGTGTGTATTTGTGCACTTTGGTAATAGTGTTGATTGATTCCCGAATACTCATGCATCTGAACCTCAATGTGTTGATTGGTGTTGCAGCTGCTGTGATCTTATCACAAGATGGTCCTCGGTTAATTCATTTTCTTGTTTCCTGCCTGATGCCTATAAATCAACACACTGAAAATTGCTTTTCTTTATCTGCTTACACCAATTATTCACACTAAACATTCAGATTTCTGTGAATGTACAAATTCACAAGTGTGTATGTTTGTGTTTCCCATAGGGTCATCCTCCACAGCTTCTCTGTAATATTACTTCGAGTGTTATACAAGATTAATGCCTGACAGTATGTGTCCTGGTGTCTCTTGAGAACTCCACCAGCTCATCAACACTTTTTCTCATGCTAGCAAAGGTCAAATCGGGGCAACTTTTGGATAAGCATACATTTGCTAATAATGGTCTCTTTTTAGATTTAGACTTGTACATTAATGCCCCAACTATTATCATAAAAAAAGACAGACTGAGAACAGATTTAAGAACAGTGCAGAAATTTTTTTAATCTGGTGATTAGTCTGCAGTAAACCCAGCTTTTCACCTGCTGTCAGCAAGGACAGGTTCCCAGCTCAGTAGGTAGAGTGGTCGCCCCCATAATCAGAAGGTTGGGGGTTCGAATCCACTGAACGGCTAACCTGAGGTACCCCTGAGCAAGGTACCATCCCTATACGCTGCTCCCCGGTGCGCCTGCTTAGTGGCTGCCCACTGAGTGAATGGGTCAAATGCAGAGAGAGTAATTTCCCCATGGGAGATCAATGAAGTTTACATTATTATACTCTTTATTTTTAGAATTTCATTGTTTTTTTCTTTCTGATGTTTGTTACATTTTCACTTTTGGTGGTGGGATTATGTAGGAAAAAGACGGATCTAAACACATTAAAAACATATGAAAAAACACAAGAGTAAAACAAATGAGGTTTGCAAGGCAAAAAAAAAGAAAATAAAACAAAAAAAGGAAAAAAAAGTTTAGTTTTATTATTATTATTGTAGTTGTAGTATTGTAATCTGCAATGATTGCACATGTTTCTCACTTTTTTAGTGATAAAATCAAAAAAAAAAATACCTAAAATATAGTACAATGGAAGGAAGTGTTACTTGAGTTGTTCACTCGCCACCTCCATAACAAAATCATTCAAAATGCTGGAACCAGATTGGTCAAAAAAAGGTTGGACAGAAGTTGCAGCAGCCACCTGCAGGGACAGAGTGTTCCTGGGCCTCAGAACAGAATGAGCAGCATGGATATTATTTGAATATTTTTATTATTTTTCTTTCCCTGTAAAAATGATGATGTTTGACTTGTATTTAACGTGTATATGATTGTTCTTATTTTATTAGTACAACATTTAATGTTATTGCTATTGGTTGTTGCTATTTCTTTTTTTTATTATTTTAATGTTTGAACTGAGCAACAAATGGAGATGCTGCATTTCTTTATCCCAGTGTTTCCTCAGAGTTTCTAAAAACTGCATATAAAGGACTGAATATAAATCCCCCAATAATACACCTTTTTTTAAAGAGACCCAAATAGAAACCATACAGCCACACGCCTTCTCTTTACCATGCCATGTCAACAAGCTCTGCACAACTTATTTACACAGTGAGGCTGGATCAAATTGCAGTCACAATCAAGATAATTGGAGCGCATTTTAATACCAGGTGTAACCCTGTCAGCTATAAATTATGTTCCTATACAATGAAATTGTGGTACAGGAACATAATCTAATTACAGTTAGGTGAAATGTAATCACTGCCCGCATTATGTTTACAGGCAGTCTCGCTAATTATCTACCTATCTTTTTCTTCATGAATGATGTGCCACATTTATGAATGGCTGATTTTTTGGAAAACGCATTGTAAGCACACGATGTCAGAACAGAGATGCAGCCAACTACGGGCACATTTAGAACATTGTGGTTTCATCAATTAGTGCCATTAGATAGTGGTGTTATTGTGCGTGTACCTTGGATCTCAATTTGCTGTGGACTGTTTTGGTTCCATTTTTGAGAGCCTCTGTGAGCATTATTTAAAACTGTCCAGTAGTCAATATCAGTCTGAGTATAATGGTATGATACTGAGCAGACATTTCAGCCACTAAAAGTACTGTGGGGATTTTAAATATCACTTAATGAATCCCCCCCCCCCAATGTACTTTCATAAAAAATGAAGTAAACAAGAAAAATGCAAATTAGGTATAATTTGATGTGAGCACCCTTTCCTTTTCAAACAGCAGCGAATATTTCATGACCCTTGGCAGGGAGGTTGTTCCAAGCCCATTGGAAAGCTGGCAGCAGTTGTTATGGTTGTAGGCTGTCAAATTTATTTTTGGTCAGACAATATTAGCGATACTGAGAGCACAAATCTGTGTTGTGTTGGCATCTTATGCAGGATTCCTCATTCTTGGTGGTGATTACCCTAGTTGCAGGACTGTAGTCATGATATAATGGATATTTGGGATAACGAGAACGTAAAGGCGAGAGTATATATAAAGTGCCTTTCTACTCTACTTGAGTCGAAATGACATTTACCAATTCACACACACAAACACATTCATACAAGCACTCTTGTCTATATCTATATACTTGAATGCGTTGGAGGTTCGGGGTTCAATACCTTGCCCAAGGACGCTTTGGCAAGCAGACTTGAGCTGCCAGGGATCAAACCACCAACCCTCTGATTAGTAGATGTCCCGCTTCAGCTCCTAAGCCACAGTCTCCCCAAACGCTGATGCTCGCTTTGTTTTTATAGTGTTAAACTAGTGAAAACTAGTTAATAGCATCAAGACATGTTATTCACCAACATCTTGTACTTTTAGTTCTTCTTTCACAAATCAACACACACAAAATGTCACCTTTCAGTCCTCGTGAAGTCTACACAGTGCAGACAGAACAAAAATATTTCCAGAAAGTCCACTTAAGAGTGCTAAAAGTACAGCTGTGGGTTAGCAGCGTATGGCGAAGAGTGGGATTTCTGTGATGCAGGGTACATCTGTATGCTCAATTCTCTGAAGTGGGGTGATACACAGCAGCCACTTCTGGGAGGGCTAAACAACATTTTCATTCTTTATAGGCTTAGCTCTTCTTTTCAACTTTGTTGTCTTTGAAGTTGAGTGTTTTCCTTGTTACAGCTGCCATTACACTGTGGAAGCACATAATCTGGACCTGAGAGATAAAGACTGAGTGAAATGAAAGCAGAATAATTATTTTTAAAAAGTCACAAAAATATAATGAAAAGAGTCTTACTCGACTTGATCCCTCAGACAGATGTAGAAAAAGGCTAGGGTCAAGAAATTTTTGTCTTATTATATGTATAACAAATGAGTCACAAGAAAGAAAAACAAAGAACCCCACACATTTTCTAATTTCTTCTGACCTGGATTAACTTCACTAATTACGGTCCATATGGATGAATACACATGGTCACGCATTTACAAAATAGGATGCTAACAACTTCATATTCCTTGTTATGCAAATGATTTCAGTCATGCAACATCTGGTCCTACAAATAATAATAAGGCTATTGCCAGCGATCAAAGTGTGCATTTGACATTATAATAACGCCTTAAGTTGCACAAAAAATATATTCTTTCAGTCATGCAATTAACTTGAGAATGCTTGAATCTCTAGAGAGCTTTACAAAGACAATGGCCTCATTTGTACATCAAGTCTAGCATTTCAGTACCACTTGGAAAACATCTTCCATCATTTTTGAAAATATGACAAGAACGCACGACACAGGTGAACTCGCTCCTTCTGTTCACTAGTGATGGGGTTGGTGTGAGTGTATACATCAGTCAGGTTTGATATATTAATCCGTGTGCTTACATGTCTATGCAAGAGGACTGTGTGTGCATCTGTGTCCAGATGTTCACATCCAGCGCCTGTCATGAAGCATCAGGGCGGACTAATCCTAGCATAACCAAAAGCCCTCTATATTTTTTAAAGGCAAGCACAGCAGCATGAGAGAATAACAGAACAGTTGTAATACATTAATGAAAAAAAAATCCAGCAGATGTGCAACTCAAAGAAAAATATGAGACTTTCTAAAACACAGAATCTCTGACTGACTTACTAAGACAGTGGAAATGTTGCAAAGTAACATTAGTAATGCTATCATAACTGTCTATAAGTGCACATACTTATAGGTGCTTTTCATGCCTACATGATAAAAATGTGGGCATGAAAACACACATGAGCAAGCAAATACTTGATTTTCCTTTTCAGCCTTTTCAGACCACTGAGAATATCAACAGATGTAATATCTCTTTGTCTAAACAGCAGTACACCCTTATTCCCAGGCTTTAATTGTACTAAACAAGAGCACAAGAGTATTTGGAAAGTGACGAGTGCAAAGCAGAGAGAATATATACTAATGAGACTAATGACTAGTTGGACAGAGGTGAGGCACAAAAAGGAGACAGACCAATGATTGGAAGTGCAACTAACTGCAACTATAAGACAAACTGGAACAAAATAGGAAACAACTCAACAGAAACTCAACATCATGAAGCCTTTAGCAGAAATAAGTTTGTTGTCTATCATTTTTAATGCATGCATGCAGAAAAATGTAAAAATCTTCTCAGTTGCAAGATTTTTAATGGTTGTCTTGCGTGTACTGACAGTTCTAATCTCCACCACAACATTTCATTCCATATAAAACAATAACATTATCTTTTAATTTACCAGATCCCATTCTGAAGGCCTGACTTTGACAGTTTGGCATTTGCAATCCTGTTTTCTTAAACCAGATGTGACAAGCGAGGGGTAGAGCTGACTGAGTACCAGAGGACAAACGTATATGGAGACTTGTCAGTCACAAGCGGGCACACCCAAACCATGCCCTGTTTTATTGTTTCCTTTACCCCAAATGAGAACAGAATTTACAGCAATACTGAGAAAGAATTGAAGACGCTTGCATTTATCTCCATAAACTTACTATTAAACTCTTAATTAAATCACATAAGAAAGCAGGTTTCATTTTCTCATAAACCTCTAAACAATCTGACTTTTTGCAACCCTCTGCTGGCCATCAGAAAGAATGCAACTTTCAGGCAATCCTGCATTGGCTTCACTTTAAGACGTGGAGTTTTTCTGTCTTTTACATAAAGTCTATGAGAGCATAAAACACTTTTAAAGGAAACATTAGCCCCAGTGTTACAGTAAGAGGTAAATTTAAAGCACTATGGATCACCTGATTTTAGAAGCACAACAAGTGTTCACAATGCAGTGAGAGATATTGAAGCACAGATACATTATTCAATAACTGGTGAGTATTACACAACTTATGAGCGCTGGAGGTTTTTCATGTTTACTGCCATCATCAAGAACATGAAACAACAGTTAAAAAGATTGGGGGGGTTTCCTTTTCTTATCCAACCATCAGGGAAAGTTGGGCCCTCAACATCACAGGTGTATGGCTCTCAACATCAATTAAGCTTTCATGGTTCTGCAGCTCCAGAACCGTCCCTGTTGGACCTGACAATAGCAGATTGAGTTCCTCCCCCTGTGGATGGTAAGTCCTATTATTATCGACTAAAATACGAAAGTACTCAGCACAGTTTTTGTGCTTCAAATGTCATTTCCATGCATAATAATTCTATGCTATTCTACTGCTCAGATCACCTGTTGTAATTTAGCTCCAGTCCCTGGTCTAGATGACATTAAGGAGTGTAAAAGCCAAAGGCTGCATGCCCACTAAGATGCGGCAACTGGCTGGCCTGTAATATTATTTTAAAAGCTGTCTCAGGTGACTTTTAGACAGTACGCTGGCACGAATCCCACCGGTAAGACCAGGGAAGCCTGTTATATCCATTAATGCCTTTTTGTGAGTGTGTAAGGTGGGGACATCCAGTGGAAATTAAACTGACAGCTTCTCATTGTGTGACTTAAAAAGTGCCCTAACTGTTTGTGTGAGCACTCTGCTAACCTGATGATATACCCAAGTCATCACTGCTGCACTGTTACATTTTCCAGCTACAACACATCTTCGTGTTGTGATGACTTTCATTTCTGCTGTGATAGCATTATTGGATTGGTAGAGAGCAGAGCTGAGATGCGAGCGCATTCCTAATGGGATCAACCGCAAACATTATCCTTGCGCGATCTATTCTGTAGCATTTCATTAACTCACTGTCATTCAGTATTTGAGAAATATTCCTCCTACCTCTTTGCCTTTCTCTTGCTTTTCTTCTTCCCTGCTTATGATTCTTATTGTTTTCCTCTCTGCTCAGTTTACTGCCTTTAGGTGCTCTCTGAAGGACTGTGTATAACTTTTCTGCAAAGTTTTTGCACTGAGAAGCTTTATGAATAAAGCTCCTAACCTTTGCCAGAATGGTAATTGGCAAACTGTTGTTGCTCTAAAGTTCCTATTGAACAGCAAAGGCTTTTTCTTGGTAAGCTTTTGATGCAGGTCATATTTGTAAGTTTTATTTTTGGGTACGCACACGCACGTGTATGTGTGTATCTGTGTGTGTTTTAATGATGCAGCCTGGTCTGTGGCTGAATTTATTTGAAATCTGGAATCTTCTTCTTGTAAATGATTTTCTCTACATTTTATTTCACACAGTTTGGAGGCCTTTTTAGATTCATTCCCAGACTCATAGGCAGCCATGATCTTTCATCCCAAGGCCTTTGAAGAGCTCTTTGAATCTTGACATGATGACACAACATACTTCAATGGCAAAGAGAATACCAGACCCCAGGTGTGAGAGGTTTAAATGAGACCAGCTCCACCTGTCACTTCCTCTAGAGATTATAATCACTGGCATCTAATCTGGAACCTATAACCTTCACTTTGATAGCTTTCCAAGCGTAATAAAGTAGGACAAAAAACACAAACTGTTTTGTAGAGTGGACGGTTGAGATGAAACAACCAAACTCTTTATTTGGAACAATATAGATTGATTTCTCTTTTTTTAATTTAATTTTTAATGCATCCCCGGCAAAGCTCTTCAACATTAAATCTTAAAATATAATGACGTCCTACTATTAAACTATTTTTGCCCTTTAACACTTGCAGTGGATTAAGAAAAAGTAATGAAGTTGATGACAAAAGCAAATTAAAATAAATTACACGCCTCGAGCACCGGCATTTAAAAAATATTGATAACTTCTAATTATATTCATTTCTGGAAAACACGAAGTGAGTAATCGCTGAAATTCAAGCTTGAATTCAGTATTTTGGTGTAAATATGTCCTGTATTACTTCTTGTGGCCATTTGGTTGTTCCAGTTAAACTCCTCATTATACTATAGAAATCATAAGACGGACAGACAGTCGAACTCACTCAAATAGTTTCTCACATGAGATGAAGAATCAGGAAAAAAAACAACACTACCATTTCCATTACTATTACAATGAGTCCTTGACAAGCACACAGACAGTTGCATATAGAGCTTTCATGCCCCTGAACACCTGCCACACACAAATCATGGACATGGTAAAGTGAACACGCACACAAGCAAATGTAAGTTTGTCTGCAGAAATACTTATGTTTACAAGTCACATAAAAAAATACACATGAGCTGATGCGTATGCAACTTGCCAGATGGCATCAGAGTTTGTTTTTTTCCCCCCAGAATGGCAACCTTATCCAGAAAAGTCAGCCATAACTTCTACTGCATTGACCATACACAAGGTACCACTTTAACACAGGTATCCACACACACAAACAAAACTGCACAAAACACACGCAGTGTACATTAAAGCCTTTGCATTTTAATGAAACCAGTACTTGGGGAAAGACAAGACGTATCCCTCCTCTTTGACAAAAATCTGAATATATTTCTTTTGCCGTGTGACATGTTGGATAATGTACTGTTTATGGCTGAAGGGACTGCTAGATTTTTACAACAGAACAGAGAACAACAGCCTAAGAGTTGGATATAAACAAACACACATGCAGGCGTGGGCAGGCACACAAACACACAACTCAGCACACACTTATGCTCTGGCCTTACATTCCCCTACACCCTCCTTTGCCCTCTTCACAGTTTTGAAATAGCTTTGCAGTAGCAAGTAGATGTCACTACACATAAAATGACAGTGACATCTCCAAAGGCAAGAACAGAGTTTTCCATGCTGAGAGAGCTGTTTTAGTTTTTTTTCTCTTCTGGTTTAAAGGCATGCATTTACATGCAAATGAACAGAAAAAAGACAAATGGTCCTCTCTTTAGTACGTGGGTCATCAACAGGGCATGAATTCCTGTATGGAATTACATCCATACGGGTAATCCATACATACATGTTCAAATGTTGAAATGTTGAAGGCCTAGTCCAGATTTGAATCTGAGAATTACCTTTCTAGTTTGCTTGTTTAAGTTGGGTTAGCAATTTGAAATATCATTTTTTGACATAACTGGCAAACAAGCATTGCTGCATTTTTTTTTTTTTTACATGTAATCACTGACCACGGACCACAGGAGGGAATTCATCCACATATTCCAAACATACCTCCTCTCTGTAGTGAGGGCTGGAGCCCATTATTGGCTTTCTGACTAAAAGTTTATTGATACTGCTTTAAATGATGTGGATAACTGTTGTAAAAGTCCTAAAAGAGATCCTGCCACAGAGTTCCTGCTGTTCATCCATCCATCAAAATAAGTGTGGGTGTATATGAGTGTGTGTGTGGGCAGGTGGAGGATGATTCCACCAAAGAGTTCCTGCTGTCCCTTCATCCGTCAAACTAAGCAGCATTAGAGGAAGCTGTGTGTCCCATCAATTATTCCCTTCATCACATCCATTATTGATGACTGCTACTTAAAATAAAACACCGAACGACTGACAAGGCACTGAGCTAAGTGATGGCTCTGGGTTGGAGTGTTTGGGCACGAGTTGTTTTTTTTGGGAGTCATTGTCTGTTCAGACTTCTTTGGATATGACTTTGAACGTTTGCATGTATGTGCTGACATCTATATGAACATTCGATCTGTTATTTACCATGTGTGAATAGTAAAGTTTGACAGGGAGACTTCTGAAAGACAGAGACAGACTTGATGATCTAGTCATTCACAGCCTTGGGCAGAAATATGACAGAAATCTCTCACATTTGGAGGAATGTGGTAACCAGCAGGGAATCTTTTCAGCTTTGGTCTTGTAATAACTCTGCTGTAGATATGTCATAGAGAAGGATCGCTCTTTGTGCTGCCTCCAACAGCACTATGCCTGATTTTAAGTAGGAAAATCTAAGTTAATATATAAGACCACTATTTTGCATTCATACAGCCATACATGACGTTCCAGCATTCCCATGCGTTATAGTGTGCTGAGAAAGAATGAAAGCGAATGGGAGAGAAAGGATACATCATATGGCAGTGCAAGCTACTACAGAAAGTATTATGAGAAGAAATGGATGTGAAGAATGTCTGTCAAGCTCAAGTGATTTTGAGTATATGGCCTTATTGTTCACAGTAAATCTCAGATCGGCGGTCCTTCTGGTGATTCAGGACTTGCACTGCAGGCAACAGTTGATGCTCTTGTACTGTAACAGTTGGTCAGACTTGACAGATACGCCACCATGCAAAGTGAATCATACTTAGAGCTAGGCACTTGTTGATGCACACCTCCTCTGCTTGATCTTTTTGTGGTCCATATATACACTTACACTGTTGCGCAGATTGCTCAGATAAGCCTGAAGGGTAATAGCTCTCATCCTTTCGTTGATCTCCTGTTCTCACCTGATCTCAAGCTGTCTAGTTAAGTATCGTCTCTGAGTTTGCCTGTCCACAGCCAGAAATAGAGCTTGTATTTTTTATGCTAGGAGTTTTAAAAAATAAAACCCATCATGAAAAGCTAGATGTTTTTGTCCTTCTTTAATCTTTGGCTTAAATTTATTTAAATAAATACTACATCAACTTAACAACAATCAAGATTTATATTAATTTAAATAATAATTAGTTTAATTCATTTTCAAAAAACCTGCAGCACAGTGTTGCTGTGGTTAGGACTGTCACCTCGCAGTAAGAAGGTTCTGGGCTTGAATCCACCAGCCAGCTGGGGCACTACTGTTTCTTTTTCTATGGTCTCCACATGCCCGCATGGGCTCGCACTAGTGACTCCCATAGTCCAAAGAAGTCTATGTTAGGTTAAACGGTGATCCTAAATTGGTGTGAATGTGAGCATGGAGGTTGTCTGTTTCTAATGTGTTAGTCCAGCGACAGACTGGTGACCTGTTCATGGTGGACCGCGCTTCTTGCCCCATGAGAGCCAGCTCCCACCCTAGCGTGACCCTAACTGATAAGCAGAGGGATGGAAGGAAATTGTTAGCTAAGCTAAACACTTATATTAAACTAAAACCTCTGCACACTCTCTCTATATATACAGCCTAAAGAGACCGACAGATAGATAAAGTCACCTGGGATTTAATTTTACCGTTTTAGAACTGTGTGCAGTGCAAAACTGGAGAGAAAACTCCCCTGTGCACACTCTCCTCCTATTCTCTTTTCTCTCTCCCTCTTGTCCTTCCTGTGTCTAGTCCTGTCTTGTCTCAAAGCATGCCAGTGGCCATGTCTCTCCCTGTGTGGCCAGCTGTGTCATAGGTGATCCATCACCACAGGTGGAGGCTTATTACTGGCCGAACCCCGTGGGCCCGCCGATCCTGACAAATCAGCTGTAAATGCCAGCCCTCAGCCGAATGCTCTGATTGCTTCTGACAGGCACAGCGGGCCTTATGCCAGCTTCATGCCCCCTAGACCCCAAAAACCAGGTGTAGGCAGGTATGTGTGTCCCTGAGTGTGTGTGTGGTTTCTCTACTACATTATTCAATACCTGCTGTTGGGGGTTTATGTTTCTGGTTTCTTTTTTCTTGTTCCCTCGGTGCAACAGTACACAGTGTAGCAGTCAGCTGTGTGTGTGTGTGTCTGTCTGTGTGTGTGTGCACGTGTGTGTGTGTCTGAGGGAGAGAGAGAGCGCACACTTCTGTGTTCACGTGCCCATGTGTTCGTGTCACTCCACAGCGCGGTACTTGTGTCTACATGCACATTCAGCACTTTTCAACTAAAAACTCAGCCCAGAATCAACTTTCTTCTGTGACCTGAGCCTTCACAGCAAAACTTTTCTGCTTACAAAAAGCCTTAGGAGCTATTTTTTGCACATCCCCTACTCAAAGTTTGTCAAATTAATGTGGTCAATGCCATGCATGCTGGATCAAACTTGCCAGCCGCTTTTAATCTATTTTCATTCTGGCTCAAATTATTAGATGTTGCGTCTGTTATTTTCCAGAACTGTGTGAGGTTGAAGTTGAGAAATTGCCATTTGTCCTTTCAAATAAACACTCTGTTAAGAAACTATTGTGTGACCAGGTGTTCAGTCACACAGAAATAATATTTCAGGAGACACAGGTGTCAAGTGTAACTATAAATATATTTATTATGAAAATACTTGATATCAAGCAGAAGAATTTTGAGTAGATGTGTTACAGCAGGTATGATTATCATACTGTTCAACAGTTAGCAGTAAATAAACTCTTAGCAGTAAATAAAGCAGAGATCCCTGAATCAGGTCATAACCTTTTAGGGACCTAATCATACGGAGAGACCTTCTCACATCCATCTGTAGCCTATTCATGGTCAGAATATAAAATAACACAGTAAACTGTTAAAGAAGAAAATAAGGGCTTCTATTTTTCTTCTGTCTCCCCTGCATTTCCACATTTTCCATACATTTTCAGCCCATTACGCACAAAGTGCTAAAACATCAGTATTATGTATGGATAAAAGAGGATCAAAGGCATTCCAAATTCATTTTAAAAGGCTTTCATCTACTGCCTTATCATTATTTGAAGTTAAAACCAGCCCTGTTTGGTCCTTTCACTTCATGATAGACTCATGAAAAAAAAAAAGCTTTAAAGCTGGATTTTTGTGGCCCTATGATTCATCCGTTTCAGCTGGCTAAAAATAAGCCTCTCTGATGCCAAGTAAGCATCCACATAATCCAACCCTCGACATTACAAATGATCGACCAGTGGCCCAGGTGCTGGGGCCAGGATTACTGAAGTTATCAGAAACATAACGTGAAACATGAAATATGCTATGTCTTTCTTGTTTTACATGGGATGAAAATGATTTATAAAGGACTTTTCTTTTCTGCCACCTTTTAATATATTCTGATCTAAAATAACAAAGTTACTGAAAGGTCAAATAACTTATTAAAATGGCTCATTATTAGCATTATTAGGATGCAGTCCATGATCTCTGGCATTGGTGTGAGAATGAACAGTTATTATTAGCAGTACCACAAGAGGCCGCTTGTACAGAAGATGCAAATGAGGAGTTTTAACTTCTGATTAAACAGTTATCAGCGCTGTCATTTTTCTCGTGAAGACATCATCAGAGAAGAAATTTCCGAATGTATGCCAGCATGGGGAGGTACCCTGGGGAGCCAGTGCTCATGAAAATAAACTCTCACTTGGGAATGTCACACAAGCACACGCAGGCATCCCACTCATACCATGTTTGGGTTTGTGGGATCGTGTGTGTGAGTCAGACTTCAGCCCACTCTGCTAGCAGGGGGTCCTAGTTATATGCAGTGTTTAAGTAGTCAGAGCTAGACTGTTAGTCAGAGTTAAAGCAAAGGGCCTCTTGCAGCAGCTTCTTCTTTGTGTGTCTGTGATCACTTATTTTTAAAGAAAAGAAAGTAGAACTCAAAACTAAGAAACAAGAGAAGCCACAAGTCTGCCTAAATTAACACAATTCACACGTAGTTAAAATATATGCTGAGATTACCAAGATTGTATTAAGTTTTACACATCGAAGATGTAACACAAAAGTCAAAAATTGAGGTTTTGAAAGTCGAAATTGTGATTCTATGTCCCAGCTCATCAATTTACACTGATTATCTTCAACATTGTGTGACAAATGTTTTAGTTGCCCACATAAAACCATAACAACGTCAGCAACTGCAGAGAAAACACTATTTTAGGACCACTAGGCACTGGAAAGTTATCTCAAGCTACAGAAACAAGAATTCCAGTCTCCAAGTCAAATAATTACTGTGTCATGTTAGTCTGTAACGCCAATAGCACAAAATCAATCTAAGGTATTCCAGATGTGTGTATATATATATCAATATATATATATATATATATGTCCGTGTATAAACTGTGCTTCTAACGAGTAAATACGCTACATGAAAAAAAAGCCAAGAATTCAAGAACCAGGCCAAAAAGGTCACATACTCAGCCGTTCTAATTGCTGAACGGATTGAGTAGATGTCATTGATTTACACAGCAGGTGTCTAATATCTTGACACCTTGATTAGAATATAATTGGTCACACATGCAGAGCAGCTCAACTGTGCTCAACAAAAGAAAGCTTGAAATGTATATGTTGTCTCTAGTCTAAGAAAGCTTTAGTATAGTTTTTTTAAAATAATTATAAATACAATACAGTTATATTATTATTACATCATCGATAAGGTCGCGATGAGAGGAACCTTAAAGCAAAAGCCACAGTGATTAAAGTGATGTTCGCCATAAAAGAAGAAAGCAGTGAAATACAGGGACTCCCTTTGTCCTCTGCAAACTGACCCAGCCTTTCAGCCACAATCTTCCTCTATTCTCACTTCAAACAACTGAGAAAAAGTATGAGTGACAGAGACTGGAGATTAAAGATATATAAACGACGTAAATGGGGCACAGAGAAGACGAAAATGTAGACTGGAGAGGGAGTTAAGGGAAAAAAATGATAATAACAGTCAAGACTTATTTAACAGTGGTACAAAGATAATAAAAATGTGAAGCCATGAAGGAATCAAAACTGCTGGCTTAGCATAACCAGTGATGTCAGAGATAGTCACTGGAGTGATGAGAAAGATGGCTAAGAAAAGGAGTAGTGTGTGTGTGTGTGTGTGTGTGTGTGCCCATATATGTGTGTGTGTGTGTGTGTGTGTGTTCTCTTGTGGAGGGCAGGTTCAGGGCAGGGCATTAGCACGTTTCTGTTTTTTGCCTTCATATCTTTATTCTGCTTTCCGTTTTACCTGGCAGTTGTGTATGTGTGCATGTGTATGTGTGTACATGCATATGTGTATTGTGGGGGAAAAAACAGTGCTGAACTGCAGTTTCAAAAGAAAAATATTGTTTTTTCTTACAAAAGTAAATCTAATATTGTGCTCTGCTGACAGGATATTCTGTTTGCAACTGGCACCACTAAGGACACCAAATGTTTTTGTCCTGTTTTCTTAGGCAGGTTTTGATTGTTTCAGTTTGCAGTTTGCTTTCAATTGTTTTAACTTTAAGAAGATAATCTTTAGAGAATTCATGAGAAGTGATGTCTAAATTATTAAATATGGACGACATAATCAGTGTCTATGTGGTCAAAGAGGTCTAGTTTAATCTCATGTGACCAAAAGATGAGGTTCCAGTATGGATAATCTTTCTCCACATTGTCCTTAGCATACTTTAGTCTACCGTGATAGTGTCTCCTCTGCAGAAGTGGAGTTGTTCTTGATCTGCAACCTCAAAATCCATTCCTGCGCAGGGTTCTAGTGATGGTCTTTTTTTACGATTCCTGACTTGACTAAGTCATTCACTGGTGTCTTGGCAGTTATTCTGGGGTTTTTAGACACGTCTCTCACTAGTTTTCTTTGCAGAGTCTTTCGTTTCCTACCTCTGTCAGGCTTGTTCTGTACTGTGCAGCTCTCATTGAATGCCTTGATGATACTTTGCGCTCCAGTTCTTCACTTGGAAAAGCTGTGATAATTTTGTATCACCAGATCTGCAGTTGTTTTTCTCAAGTCTAAACTGATTTCTTTTGTTTTTTGGCATTATGCGTTCTCAAGTGACACCTTAAATTCCTGCTGAAGCTTTTAAACTGCATGTAAATTGGGAGATAACCATCAGTTTTGACTTGATTTTACAAGCTTTGTGTAGTTTGACTTCTATTGCCAGACAAAGCCTTAATCAATATTTTGTAGCCAGTACATTTAAAGTTTTACTTTTTTGTTATGGAAAAAAACAAAGAAAACCTTGGGCTTTAAAAAACTAAAATAAAAAAGACCCAACAGTGTAATGGGCCTGGGTCTGGGCAACCTGCATAGGTCACGACGGACAGTTATAAACAACGATAAACAATGGTTATATTGTTATATTGTATACATAGATGCGCGCACACATGCTCTTTTGTCCATATTTGTTTATAGCTGTAATAACCTTTAATCTGATCTTCAGATTTGTAGCCTATTAGTTAAGATTAAAGATGTGTGTGGTTAGTATTTCAAAAGTATGTTTTAATTTTGTTGACTGTTCCAAAATTAAAAAGCCACCACATGTCAGTGAAAATTAGCTAAAATCCCTAATGAAACTGTTTGCAAGTTAACTGACTAAAGGTCACTGTCTGCTCTGGTCATATCAAGCAAGGGTGCTGTTAAAGCAACAGTTTTTTTTTTTTCTTTTAAGAAAAAAGAAACTTTTTTTGTTGTTTAGTGAAACAGCCATGACAGCAGTGACCTAGATAGGCTTGGACAAAAGTTTGTAACTTCATTTCAAGAGTGCACTTTAATAATATAAAGTGCTCAATTAAGTTTGGTAATCAAAGATGATTAAGGCAGACAATTATCTTCGGTAATCAGAGCATGTTTCACATCATGTAAAGACAAACACGTTTGTGTGCGGATTCAGGTAAGTGTTATCTTGTTCATGTGCACATACTTCACTGCAGGAAGTAAAAAGCACAGCGGAGGAATAGTTACTCAGAATATGTAAACACACATGCATACTAAAGTGGCAGTGGCCTTCAGCTACTTCCTTGTAAGCTCATCACATGAAAAGATAAAGTGGAGGTGGAGGTGGATGACCAATATCGACAGAAGGATCTCTGAGTATGTGTGTGCAATTGTAGCAAGACACCCTTATAACACTATCAAAAAGAATGCTGGAGATTGTCGTCTTTTGCCCCTATTTTCAATGAAGAAACAAAAAAGAAAAAAACACAACAACAGACTTTTGCATCCTAAAAAAAATAATCAGGAATTCCTGGTTACAGTACTTCTCTTACATGCTTTTAGTATTAAGACTAATTTAATTAGGGACTAAATCAAAGAGTAATTCAACCCAGATAAATAACTTTGCCTGCGCTACCAATTATTAGTGCCCATATATTCCACACAATGTGCAAGACTGGCCAGCAGGATGAGTTACAACAGAATGACTTGGCAGAACTTAGTACTCAGTATTCTGTCAATACTTTTCCTGAGCTACTGCTTCGGCAGAGTAAATGTTGCCCTAAAAATGTTGTAAAAACAACAACAACAATAATGATAATGTATTTATAACATGAATTTTAAAATCAAAATACAGGGCAATGCAAATAAAATGATCCTGCAAATATATAAGCTTTTTTTAAAACTAAAAATAAATAAATAAACTTAAAAAAATCACTGAATTGGATAATCTAATAGCGAGCCAGCCTCATCATCCCCATCTTCACAATGTTCGAGGGCATGTGAGTAATGCGTGTGAAAATACTTCTTTGATAGAAATGTGCAACAGTCACTGTCTCAGCAGCTAAACGCAAACGCTTTCTGACTGGAGGGAAGAATAATGCCGTTCACACTTTGGATATTAACTCCCTGAAATCTACTGCCCTGACATGCGAGTAGGTTGAGCAGAAAACCATGACCTTTCTAGAACTAAATCAGGACACTATAGATAAAGTTATGTATCTACTATGTAATGCACTTACATAGAGGCCTCATTTACAATGCTGCATTAATTAAACTTTAAAAGACTGAATTGATTGGCGTGATGCCTTTCAGTTTATTGATATTGAACACTTGCTAGCACTTAATGATAAAATACCTGCAGCTTACAAACAGTCTTGTTCCTCTATATCAACATTTAGTAGGCAGTACAGTGTGTGTTAATTAGCTCATAAAGAAATTCTTTTTACTTAGAACTGATAGATGATTTTTTTCACCTATAACTCCCCAACACAAAAAATGAGGTAGAGAGTAAACATTATTTTTATCCTTTATCATGTTACTGAAGGGCTTATAAATTCACTTGGGAAGATTTTAATTTCAAATTGTTCCCTTGGCCCTCTTTAACAACCAAAACAAATAGACCAGACTTCCGATTATGTACACACTATAGCTAAAATTAGATGCACCTTGTCCAGACATGGTATCAGCATATTTAAAATGGTTGCTACATGGCACAAAATGTCTTCCCTCTAAGGTAATGGGGAAATTAAGAGACTCAAATCCCAGCAGAAGCAATAATGGCCGGGTGATTGCCTCAAACAGAGATTGTAAAATGTTTGAAAAGCCCCACACACTGAGGACAGATTAGGAGGGCTTTTATTTCTGGTCTGTTTGTGAAGTCGGAATGAAACAATCACACTGTTAAATAGAAGTTTGCCTGTGTGAATGTGCATGTGTGTGTGCGTGTGTTGTTGCCAGAGCTGTCTTAACATATGGTCTTAGTAGAAATCTGACAAGGTGCTGACAAGTCGATGGCATCGTACCGAATGGTGAGAGACTTGTGGACATTTGGTTCTTACCTTGTTGGAGAGACAACAGGTAGTGATTGGACGAAAAGACAAGGGAAGGAGAGAAGAGGAGAAGTGGGTGGGGTGGGTGATAATAGAGAGAAAAGAAAAAAAATATATTGTTAGAATTTGCCTTTTCGGTATAACAGTTAGAACATTTCATATTCTTAAGAGGACAGACCAATGAATGGCAATGCATCTGAAACTTGGATATGTAAAAAACCCTAAATACAAATAAATACACACTCACAGGTAAACAACAACTATATATGTAAAGCTTAAGATAGCCCCATGGGTCGCAATGCTCAACAATATGACCTAATGTATATATTGCTTGCATAATTGAGAATATTAGCTTTACATGCAATTTAATTTTCAAAACAAGTCCAGTGGGGCTGATGTACATGTTTTAAAGAACTCCAATTGCTGGTGACAAAGGAGGCATTGTATCATTTTATCAAAAATAATATATTGCTATACTAAGCCGAAAGCAGATCAGATGAAACTGATTAAAGCAAAAGGCCACTTTTATCGTAATGTCACTTGTCATTTATTGTGAAATACATGACTTTATTTCCATGGCATCTTTGAAAGCAAGTGTTACAGCGTGCTTTGCAGATGTAGTTAAATCTATAATATGACAAAATAAGAGAACTGCTAACAGTGTCAGACCAAACAGAACAGGAAATTCTCAAGATGAAAAAGATGGAAACTGCTTTCCTAACTGAGAATTTGTAACGAGTACTTCATAATTTGATTGCTACTTGAGGCAAGTGGTATCATTAGCCCAGTGACACTAGTATTATAGTTATTATTGTCATGGCTCTAGGATTTATACCCAGGGGTTTAACTATTTTTTGAGAGTTAATGACTCAAGTTAATGAGTTAATGACGCATTGTTTGCAATAGTTACATTTATTGTACCTGTATACTTTATTTATTTATTAAAATTTGAAAGTTTATAAACATTTGTTTAATTTAATGGTATATTTTCTAGCCTTGTTAGCTAAGTCTGTAACTACAGCAACTTTCACATTGTATTTAGTTAGTTCCTTTTTGTGGTTCCATTTTCTGCTCCCCCTGTTTTTCCTTTGTCTTTCAGTTTTCTCCTGTGTCAGGCTTATTCTGTTTAGCTGTCTGTCTTCCTGTTTTATTTTGATAGTCTTTTGTCTCTAATCTTTTGAATTAATTCGACTTCCTTTGTCTTGTCATCCTAATTAGTTTCAGCTGAGTTTGTTCCCCACCTGTTCCCCGTTCCTCATTATCTCCCATATATCTCAGCTTTCATTTTTCCTTTGTTGTGTCATCCCCATAGTAGTGTGTCCTCTAGCTCTGTGTTCTCTAAGACTTGGTAATCCCAGTGATGTCTGACCTTTTGGATTCCCTGGTTTTGTTCTCTTTTTTTGATTTTTTGGACTATGATGGACAAATGAATCAGTCCTTTGTTGATACTATCTAACAGACCTGGGATGCAAACTGATCCTTTTTTTTAATGAAATTGAAAGTCATGGGCAGAAGTTTCTTGCTTAAGAAGACACATTTTTTCACAGCTGTAATATAAAGAGCTGCTGGATTACTTTCGTTACCAGGCTAGAAGTCTTCCCAGAAACTAAAGTGTGTGCTTACTTCTGATTGATTGCATTTTTCTTCTGTCCCCATTGTCAAATACTTTCTGAAATGGGTGCTTGTGTTTTTGCTTTGTGTATTTCATGCCATAAAATTTAAAAGGGAAAGAAGTGGACTGGGAATATGATTCCATTTCATTGCAGGTACTTTTTCCTTGTGCTCTCTAGTGAGTGTGCCTTCAGGGAAAAGATGATGCAAAGAATAATTCATTTTTCTTCTTCGCCTGTCCCAGTGTGCAAAGAATAGAGGGCTCAGAACAAATAGGTAATGTTTCCATCAATAACACAAGGTAAAATAGACTTCTGTAATTCAAATATTCAGCTTACACTGGCACATAGCCAAGATAAATATATGTTTATTCACAAGGACACATTCTTCGACATAGATATTGCTTTGATGCCTGCAAAAAAAGGCATGCTACTTTGTGTGCATTTGTGTGTGTGTGTGAGGGGACACTTTCATAGTGACTAAATCACCGCATCCTTTCAAGTAGTCAATCAGAATAACATTACTTGAGCCCCTTGTCTCAGCATTGAATGAGGGTTTTGCTTCAAGATTACATGTTGAGGATGAAAGGCACTGATTGTTGGTTTTCATGTGGTTCTCATTCAGCAAACAGATCACAAGTGATGGCTTTGAAAGGAGATGCGAAGATAAATAAGAACTCATGTGGCATTTTCTTGTCTTCATGTCTTAACATGTGCTTTTTATACATACAAAGTGTAGGTGGTGTTATATGTGTGTGGAAAAAGATGTATATATAGGACCTATGTGTTTCATGTGTGATTAATGCACTGGCTATTACTTAGACTGATTTCAATTATGGGTATTAGATTAAGGTGCCCTGTAAACCTCCATTTCATTAGGTTTACAGGGCACCAAGAGAATGGTCTGAAAATAATCTATAATAAAATAACCTATAAGCAGGCAAAAATGTTTTGTAAAGAGCAGAATGGCCAGATTACTTTGAGGTGTTAGTAAGGCAACAGTAACTCAGAAAATACTAGCAGCTACCAGTGCTACCCCTTGGTCATTGCTACCAGTGCTACCTAGTAGCAATGACCTAGCCTTCACGAGATTTTCTGAAAACGTGACATCTGACCTCAGACCTTAAATGTTGTTGACTTCCTTCTCGAGTTATATTGCATTCACAGGATTTCCAGATACTCAAATCATCTCAGACTGGTTTCTTGAACATGACAATCTCTTCACTATACTCAAATGGCCTCTACAGTCACCGGCTCTCATTCCAATAGAGCATCTTTGGAGTGTGGTAAAACAGGACATTTACATCACGGACGTGCAGTCAACAAATCATGTCAATATCAACATCATGTCAAAATCTCTGAGCACTTTATTGAATCTAATCCGTAAAGAATTAAGGCAGTTCTGAAGCAAAAAAGGTGTTAAAGGGGTGAATAGTAAAGCTGAAGTTAAATGTATATTATATTTATTACAGTGGTTAGTCATGTTTTTGATACTTTGATGCTTTTTTAATGATATGATTTTCCTGCATTCACTGCAAACTACAACCTCAGTAATATAGTGAATAAATTATGTTTTGACAATGTGAATAAAAATACAGATTGTTGTCTCTGAAAAGTAGAATTAATGTATAGGCTTGAATATATAATTATATTACATCTAGTGCATATCATACTGTATGTATTATGCTGCATGTATAATGGATAAATGTATATTTAAGTGCAAAACATTTGTAATGGGAGTTTAAAGTTCTTGCTGCTGTTTGGATTGACAGACCTGACGATGGAATGATGTGTGGGTATGCGGCATTACATTTGCATCTGATATGAGAGACGAGGAGTCATAGCTTGTCATATGTTGCAACAGAAATCAATTTATCTATCCAGCATATATACTGGGAAATGCAATTCCGCCCAACAAAAAGTCATCAGAAAATTTAAAATAGGAAATAAGATAGGAAAGATATTGAAAACTTAAATATAGCATGTTGATTCCAGCCCACATTCTGCCCCACATGAGAAGACTAAAATCATTTTAAGATAATGTGTGTGTGTGTGTGTGTGTGTGTGTGTGTGTGTGTGTGTGTGTGTGTCAGCATCAAACCCGCTTTGACTTGTATCCATCTTCATGCACAGAAGTCAAAAATCGTAAAAAATGATGAATTGAAAAAGAATGACCAAGTTTACATTTACAGTTGTATAATAAATAATATTTGTTCTCTCAGCAAACATGATCTCTTGATGGGTTCTTTCTCTGGGGCAATTTAAAGAAACATGATGGTGGCTTGAATGCAAGAAAAATAAAAGACATAGAAGATGATGAAGGACAAGAAAAATGAGAAAAAAGTTGCTGAACCTCTTCCCAGTCCACTGACAACAAAGGCTGATGATGAGTGAAAGAGAGAAAAAATGAAAGGGATATTAGCCCTGAGCAGAGTGATAAGAGAGGGATGTAAGCGGCTTCCTCTTATCAGTCCAGACAGAAACAAACCCAGTCCATTCCAGCTCACAGCCAAAAGACAGAAAAAAGCCCAAATACACAAACAGATATACATGTGCACAAATATACACAAAATTGCCCTCTTAATCATTTAAATGTCCATAAAATATCAGTAGTGGAATAAAGGGGCATTTGTTTGAGACGAGTAAGCAAAAAAAAACTTTCAGATATCTAACTGGGAGCTTCGACTACTACAAGAGACTTCTACTGTTCAGAGGAGACTGCAAGTTCCACTGTGACACCATGAACAGTCAGTCATGTCATGGTTTGTTGCAAATAATGAATACAAGGAACACTGAACTCCAGCCAAGTCTTGATCCAAGAAATATATCTAATCTTTTTTTGTTAGAAAAGACTAAAATTCAAGGAAATGCAACATATGTATAACACATAAAAGAAGTAAAAATATTCAATTGTGATAATTGGTAAATTCCAGCATTCCAAACGTGGAAAAGGTAAGCAGGCTGTATGTATCTGTCAGTTGACTGAGTTCATTACAGCTGTGTTGACGTGTGCTTTTTTTAAATTTTAAAAACAATTTATTAAAATTCTCTACATATGGCTTAAGCGCCAGATGTGCATGGGAATTACAGTTTTTTCTATTAGTTGGTAAGTGAATAGACCATATATTAAGTACTTTCTTCCCTATAATTAGCTCCATGGGAAGCAAAAAGGTTGTGATTTTGTATCTCACTTTGGTTGTAGAGTTTTAAACTGACTTGTGTTTGTTTTGCACACACCAGAATATCATTAAAGTGATAATGTACTAAAGCGAGATTGAGATGATATAAAGTAATATAATATAATGTATTTAAAAAAAAATCCTACAAAAGTTCTAATTTGAATTGCAAGGTATTAAATTATAAAGGAATGCATTTGGAGGCTGCTTATCCAATACTGTGTAATGCTTCACAAATGAAGTTAATGGATTTTTCATTGCTGGATTACTGCGCTGTGTTTCCCACTTAGAGATCTACTCATTTATTCATTTATGTTTTAATGTCATGTGTTAAGATACTAATTTGTTTATGGTGAAATGTTATGTAACAGTATGCTGTTACAATACGAAGCATTTTTTATGGATTTTAAAAAACAACAGCTGCTGAAATTGGAGGTCATAATGAACTCAAATACATAATTAGTATGTATCTTGTGGCTGTACAGAAGATTCAGAGAAGCATTGTCGCAGTGCTGTAAAATGTAGTGCAGTGAACCTGCAAGGCTGTCCATCATACATACTGTAGTGTGTGTTTTCACATAAAGGAAGAAAAAGAGAAAAAAACAAAATATCATGTCTAACACAAGCTCAGAAAGACTCAATATTGATTCTTTTTTCTGGTAATGCCTCAGGCGTGCAGTTAAGATGAACAGGATCAATGCACTATAGAGAGATGAAATGACCAAGGATGTAACCATTTATCTGACACACTACCTCTCTAGACCTCATATATGGAGTTGAGTGCTCACTGTAAAGGACCTCCAAATACAATATTATATATTTATTATATTTATTTATTTTTTATATATACCAGTTATGTTCAGATAAAAAATATAACAAAAAGACACTTGTGTCCTTTAAACATTACTTTGCTTTAACGTTCCTCAAAGGCCACTAATAAAAGACAAGCTATCTGTATTTATGGAAAACATCATATAAGTAACTTAAAGCCTACTTTGTACATGAAGACTACTATTTTACAGCTGCATCCATGTGTTACAGGTTAGTGTAAGTATTCAAGCAGTGGAAACCAAGAGGGAAACATAAATAAGAAAAAGAGTATAATTTAGTTTAATTGATAGTAGAGGAAAACTGAAAACAAATCATATTGGCCCTGTAATCACCCTGTGAGTGATTACAGCTTTAGTGCTATTCATTTATACAAAGACGATATTTTGCACTTTAACATAAATGATGTAAATTAAAGTATTTATTTCCATAAAGCCATTTGCTAACTTAATCGGGTCTACAGAAAGTTTTCACAGAGCTAGGCTGTGACAAAGCCCTGTAAAAAACTGAGTAGACCTTATGTTTTAATACTTTTAGCTCACTTGTCTCTAGACTTGTCTGTTTAACAGCACTGCTTCAGTTCACTGAGGTTTGTGGTTATTCGTTTATGCACAGCTCTCTTAAGGTCCTATCACATTTTAATTGGGATGAGGTCTGGACTTTGACTTTTTTGGATATTCTGTTGCAGATTTGCTGGTGTGTTTGGGATCATTGTCCTGTTGTGTGACCCAGTTTCAGCCAAGCTTTAGTTTTTTGACAGATGGCCTCGCACAGAGAACCTGATATGTACTTGATCAGTGCATTTACCTAACTCAGCATAATAGGATGTGTATTAAATGGAGAATTTTTGAATCACTAACGAACAAAAGAATAGCTCGTGAATAGCTAGTAAAAATACATGGACATTTTTTTGCATGTTAACCAAACATGAATTTAGTGGTACACTAAAGTGTTTATCATTTTAGGAAGACAAAGGGAATATTTGCAGATGTAATGGCATATCACAAATAATCACCAAATAATCCCTCAAGTTTCCACTTATAAATGTGAATCAAATTTAATTAAATATGCATATATCTTATTAACCGGCCAGAAGGTAAAAGCAGGTACTTAAAAATTACTCAGTGTTTTTCAGTGTATTTCAAGTATCAGAGAAAGGCTGTAAAGTAACGATTGTAATAACAAAAGTATTATATATTTGTGAAAGCGTTCATATTGACTGGTAGCCAAAAATGGAAAAACAGAAGTAAAAAAACGTTTCATTTTTTAGAAGAAGTTTGTCTAAAAGACAGATACACGTGTGCATAACCCAAAACAGCAATATGTGTCTAGACTTCTGTATATGCATATTTGCATTTTTGTGTCTATTTGCATATGCAAAGGCAGATGTGCACATATTTTGACATGGTGTACTTGGCAACTAGGCTTGCTCTGTTTCTGTGTGTTAATCTCTTTTGAGTGGAGGTTAATAGCACAGAAGGCTGAAAGATGGACCCTTCTAGCAGTCAATGGCTGTTTGGCTGCAGCAGTGCATTTCTTTCCCAAATAAGCGTTTCATCCGCCAAATCATGCAATGACAACTTGTTTCATCATTACAACCATTATCAGGGAGGAGCCAGATGCATCGTATAGGAAAAAAGCTGTCGTGGCAACTCAAAACGGCTTCGTCAGTTGAGGTTTGTCAAGTCCATTGTTGAGCATGATTTCTTCTCCTGAATATTTTAAATTGTGTATGTTAAGAAAAAATTGTGTATGTTTCTGTTCTGTGTCCTGTGTACTGTTTGTTTGTATATGTGTCTTTCTGGCTGCTGTTACAACCAAATTTCCCCTTGTGGGACAATTAAAGGATTATTCTATTCTATTCTTCTATTCTATTTGAATTGAGATAAACAATGGTGTGTAAGATTTTTAAGCTTTATTTCCCTAAGAAGTTTTGTCTGACCATGTCAACAGCTAAATGAATTTAAAATGGAATCAAACTGCCAAACCCAATTATTATATTGTGACACATGCAAAAAAGACTTTGTAATGATACCAGTGCAATGTAAAAATAGCAAAAAAGTTTCTCTGACCAATGATTGTGGTCATTTTCTGAATGTAGACTAAAAAAAATGCACCTCAGAGTATCTTTCTCTCTGCTGATTGTTTAAAAGCCTTTTAAATCCACTTAATAAAGCCAAGATAATAACAAATTAAGGTAAAGAGTGGACATGCACATCAGACATTGTCCAGCATTTATCAACCAGCTGTACTATACATAGTATATCAATCATAATGCAAGACAAATTCAAATGAGCCCGTCAAGACAACTGGCCTCGTGTTTATTTCCCTAAACCCCTACTGTCAGGGTAGTGTTAAGCGCTCATTAAGCCCAAAGAAAAATGTTGAAAAAGGAAATGAAAATGCTTCCCTGTGGTTTTTTGCTATTTGCAAAAAGCAGTGAGTGAATAGTAGTAAGTAGCTACTGTAGCAACTCAATCAGTGGCTCAGTGTGGGCGTATGCTCTGTGCATGTGTGTTTGGGGTCTTAACAGACTACCATGGTGTAGTGGATGAGCCATACAGGCAGGCTGGATTACTTCTCAATAGGAACACATTTGGCCCTTGATAGATTATGAACAACCCGGTAGCTGTTGCTTTAATCAGTGTTTATTCACTGTTGTGTTGGTTTTGATTTTTCTTAAATGGTTCCTTGGTCCACAAGCAGATCTTGTGTATTTTCTTTCAGGCTTTCAGACACTGAATGACAATAAGACCAAAGAACAGGCTTAAAATGATTTAAAGTCTAACTGGACCTAACAGCATTTGGAAAAATATATCATTTAGTAAGTGCGCCTCCTGTGGATATAGCCAAATATCACAAACATACATTTTTGATACAACCCCTGAGAGTGAAGTGGGAATTCATTTGAACTTTTCCGCCATGATCAGCCATGCTTTCAGTGTACTTTTGTGTTAAACTTGAAGCATTACATACTAGTGAATAAGAACTTGTCATTTACCCACCAACAAAAATAGTTTGAGCTCTGCTCAGTATCTTTCAGAAAACATCCCTAAAGAAAGACAGAGAAAACAAACACATAAACCAAGACGTGCATTCAGGAAGATGCACAGTCCTACATACATATACACACAGTCACATGTGTATTTGTGCACACTCTGTTCCATGGTGGGATGACAGATCTGGGACAACCAATTGTGAAGTTAAAAGACCCCGTAAGGCACAGTGTCTACCACCCCATATTTAGTGCTGGCGGCTGAACCAGGCCAAGCTCTAAGTAATGATGGCAGCATGTGGCTCACAAGGGGGTGCTTTAAGCTGCTAGAATGTCTGCAGTGCAGTGGTTTGTCCCCACATACAGTACACACACACACATACACGTACTCACGTCACACAGAGGCAAACTCTTAAAAACCTGTGTACTTTCAACCTCCTTTTAAAGTGTACATAAAGAACCTTATGTGCGCTTGATAAATACACACAGACACACAAATATAACTGCTTACACATCCACTCACATTTCTCTGTGAAGACATATGACAGACCAGACTGCTTTTAGTACGTCTTACATTACCATATGGAAACACAAAAGGGGGAGATTCAAAGAAAAATGCTCTCTTGTTCGAATGCTTTACGTGCACGTGGTTGTGTATGTGTCTCAAGGATGGCTGAAATCTCTGTCATTGTGTTTTTCCATTATGTGCTCCTTGTTCAACGTTTCTCTGCTATTAATGGTATTTTAATAGTATATTCACTTTGCTTTCCCTCTATGGTTCAAAGTAGCAATTAGCTGCACTTTAGAAGAGATTTTTAAAAAATTAAAGTCGTCCTACATAAAGGGGTGGGCGGGACAAGTATGCATTAGGTAATGCAAATGTCTAAAAATGACGTCAAATTAAAAAGCATGCGAGATAAGGAGCTCTATAGCTGAGAATGCAATTAATCACACACAGAACATGTGCACCGAGAGCTATATACTAATATACTACTATACTATACTGTATTCTATTGATTATATATGAGTCAATGAGTTAAAGTTTGCAAGTTAAAGTTTTAATGTCATCCATTATCAGTGGATGTCACAGGAAGACATAGCACTAAGATAACAATATATGTGGCCAGTCAAGTGTTCAGCAACTGTGGCGCATTCAGATTCAGAACACATACATATTTTAATTTTAAACAGATTTAAGCCCAGAGTGGAATACATATAAGCAAGTGCAGTAGCAGCTGGAAAACCCTCCCTCACAAAGATGCACTGCACTCCTTTGGTTACTGCTGACACCCTCCGACCCTCCACCCCTCCCTCCGCCTCCGCATACTGCTTTTCTGAAAGCAATCAAGTTAACAGCATGTCACCAGAATAGCAAAGGGGCACAGGTTACAAAAAGACACACAAAAAAGTCAGGCACTGTGCGCTATTACAGAGATCGCTATATGGACGTAGTGTTCACTTTGTAGTTGAAGGTCCCATGAAATGGTTCTCAGATTATAATTTCCTTTCACGGTTTGATGTGCTTCTGCATCGCCCAGGGTATAAAGGGGCAGGAAATGCTGCAAGAAGGGCAAAAACCTCAAAGTGGACACTGCTATTAACTTTGTTTCTTTAAGAAATTGAGATTACAGTTTAGACTTCATGTACATTTTCATGTATATGTACATTTTAGTACATCCCACCTTGCCTAACCAAACTGCCATGCACCTTTAGAAAATTTGACTTCCAGGCTCAGGATAGACTGGCTACATTCTTTCTCGTTATGATTATGACTGTGGGAGTGAGCTCAAAAATATGCTGATGATTAAAAAAAAACAGAGAGATTTTTATATGTTCAGACTAACAATGAAGACAGAGTAATTCTAAGCGTTACTTGTTCTTCTTAGAATAACAAGTCAAACCGTTCCATGATAAACAACCTCATACATGGATTGTGTGGAAACATCTAGAACTACTAAAAAAAAATGAGTTATAGCTTATGTGATATTGTACATGCATCCACATGCATATGATTTTTCTATTTTTATTTTTTTACAGCATGACCCTTTTGCTCTTCTGTATGTTCAGAGTCAAAGTTTATCTGACAAAGTCGGCAGGACAGTCTGGAGCGATAACACCAGGGTGACAAGATAAGGAGAATAGAGGATACAGTGTGACCTGATCTGCCACACTCACACACTATGTTGTCAAGCAACGGCACATAAAAAAATAACCAAACACGATTCTCATAAAAAGTACACTGTAAATTTGCTATACCCTGGAGGTAACCATGACGCGCAGGTTCACAATACAGAACCTGTACAGTATAACTTTCTTAACCAAGTGGGATAAAAATTTGCGAAAGCAGTGGCTCGAGAATTGTTCGAAATTATATCAGAAGCAGAAGAACTGTTTGAGAGCTGAGGAGCACGAGGGGGCTCGTTGGTGTACTGTGTGACGCAAAGAAGAAGTAAAACTTGTAGATCAACTCAAGAAAAAAAGAAACTTTCTTAAGAAACTGAAAAAGCATCCACACACAAGGAAAATAAACAACAACAAGGTTTTTTAATTGTATGAATGTGTGATGCCTTTTCTATATATTTGAAACGCTTTTGTTGGTCATGGAGGTGAAAAGGACTATTTCATGAGAGTAACGGGTCATTGAATGTGTTATAATTTTCTACATGTAATCATCAGTTTATTAATTACTATATGTATCAGTTCTTGCATCAGTTTATACTCATCCGCAATCGCATCAATATTCCAAAGGTGTGCTTTTCATGCTTTCGCTCACTTATGCACACCTCTCATCTGTTTTCAGGGCCTAACACCATGCAGTGAAAATCACTTCAGATAATGAGTCAGACAAATCTGCATAGCCTATCAAAGACGTCTTACCAGTGCATGGCTCATTCATATGCATGGGGTTATGGTGAGACATGTGCTGTCATTGGATCTGTCATGCTGAAGCCCGCCTCTGTGATCAGCACTAATAGCTACTGGATGGCTGTTCATTAGTAACTATATAGTAATATTTATATATATGTAGTAATATAGTAACCATAGTTTTTTTTTCTGATTGCCTGTGGGGTGTGAGTTAAGACTTTAAACTAAAAGTGGCTTGAAATGATGTCCTCTTGATCTAAAATCCAAAGTGCTTGAACACTACTATTGGTGAGACCATCTCATACAATATACATGAGAGGTATTCCTTGTTTGCAATTTTTTTCCTAATAGAACTGCATACACTGCTACTACTACTTGCTGCAACAATTTTCCAAAATCCAAAATGACCAGCCCAAGATTCCAAAATCAATTAGAACTTTACATGTAAGCTTTAAATTTCCAGTTGATAAGATTTTACTTGTTGCATAGTTTCAACCTTTGAAAATAATCTTTCCCTCTTTCTCTCCTGCTGTGTATTTGTTACTGTCTCAATCTTTGATAAATACATCTTTGATTTATTTAGCTAGCAGCAGAAGTGTGTGTTTGGTAATATTTGTTGATCCATTTGCCATTTACCTGCAATTACCTGCAAACCTGCAAAAGGTTTACTCTGTTTAAGCTAATTCCTCTTCTGTAGCGCTAGCTAAATGCTTGGATATTGCAAGCAACTTTATTTACATCTACAACACGAATGTATCACAGGGATAGGAAGAAAAAAGGGATGTGCTCAGGGTGTAAGCAGGCATGGGATATAATTATTTTCTTATTACTGCATAAGTATCCGCATGCCATTACTGGAAGTAATGCCATGCTGCAGCACTTGAAAAATTGAGTATTCAACCATAATATGCATAAACAGGCCTATCAGATTTAATTACTATAAACTGAAGGTGCTGGAATGCCCTTCCAGTTCTTTCTGGCTCACTCTAACCTCTGCTGATAATCAAAGGATTGTAGTTACACTTGTAGCTGTTCTCTAACTTTGCCATTTAAACTATACTTAGAACCCACAAGACTGAAAACTCCACTCATTTAACTGAATAAACTTATTCAACCAAATGACGTTTCGCTGCAACAAAATAACAAAGTAATTAGCGATATGTCATTTAATTAAAAAGCAAAACAAAACAAAATAAACTGTTGATTAAAAAAAAGATAAAAGAAAAAAACAAAAAGAAAAGCTAGCGCATGCTGATGCGCCCACTTTGTTCAATAACTCACTGCAGCTCTTGACTTAACGTGGCATGAACACTTACAGAAATAACTGAAGAAGGTCATCTAACTGAAAAATGAGCTGAAATTTTGACAAGAGAGAAACAACTAGCCGTCAGAGAAGTGTGACAGAGAGCTGCGGTTTTTGTTATCTCTCTTTATTACATTTGCGTTTGAGTGTATCTTTCCAGCTTGAATATTCTGTGATTTTGAATATCATCCTTGAGAAAAATCAACATAGTTCCGTATTAGCAAAAAGAGATGGATGTATCATATCATATCGCTAAAAAAGGTGTAGACATATTTATTTTGTGTAACATCAGATAATTACATAAAATTAGCACATCTCACATGGTGATGTTTGGTGATGTGGCAGGAGATAAGGGATTCCAGACCTACCTTTGAAACAGTCTTGTAAAATTCTGTACTTTGTTGCTATGCATAGAGTTTAACAAAAGTGGCAAATGAAGCCATATCTATACATTTTCTAAACTCATTTCTACCTGAAGAAAGAGTTATAGTCGCTTCCAACCAAATAATAACCATACAATTTCATATTTTATTACTAAACGTAGTAAAGATAGTGGATCGGGGGGAGGGGGGTTTGAAGGTTATCTGAAAATGTAGAAACCACACCTTTAAAATATTACCAACTAGGGACCATGTAAGACAGAGGCAAAGAAAATATAATGATTCAACAATGCAGCACCTTTTTGAGACTAACTATATAATTATATTAACTGGTATCTTACTTTTTTTTTGGGGGGTTAATGGACTGTAATTCTAGTCTATACGATTGTGGTCAAAACTTGATATACTGTCTCCTGAAAGAGCCTGAAACCATACATATTTAATTCAATTCAATTCCATTTTATTTTATTTATACCGCACCAAATCACAACAACAATCACCTCAAGGCGGTTTACATTGTAAGGTAGACCCTACAATAGTACATACAGAGAAAATCACACCAATCATATGACCCCCTATGAGCAAGCACTTTGGCGACAGTGGAACAAGGAAAAACTCCCTTTTAACAGGAAGAAACCTTCGGCAGAACCAGGCTCGGGGAGGGGCGGTCGTCTGCCGTGACCAGTTGGGGTGATATATGTATAATAGAGATCAAACTTCCTCACTCGCCTTCAAGCGACCCAAGCGTATCCTTCAAGCTGGGGTCATCTACAAGAGGCCTGAAGCTCCTCCACAGTATTTCTGCTGTTCTTAGGACTTCTGGACATCACCAAGTGCTTCGATTGCATTCACCCTCCACATCTTTGTGAGCTCCTCTCTTAGTCCTTGGTATTTCTTGAGCTTTTTCTCCCTGATGTTGTTCTTACAACAGCCAAATGCATGTTTACTTAACACTACCCTTTAAGCGGCTAGGACCACCCAATACATTTTCGTGAAACTACATATGAGCTAACTGATTTCGCAAAAAAGATATACACTTTACTCTTCCTCAGTCTTTGTAGAGAACTATCATTCTCTATCTCTGTTCCATTTTTATCTTCCCTTTCATCTTTCCTCTTCGTTCTTAAAGAATAAACGTGGCTCCATTTCATGTCAGCACTTTTACTGCTCAGTTCAGGGTTGATACCTGTCGCAAGATGGACTGATAGCTATAGGAAACAATATATGGTGGCCGATCAAAGGATCCACAGGTTCAAAGCAGCTCTTCTCAGGTGAACGAATTTATGTGTGCCTCTTCACAAAGGCTCAAATTACTCTTTGCCCACAATTTTTCCTTATCTTGCTGCCTCTGTCACTTTAGTCACACTTGTCTGCCCTCATCTTTGCTTATTTTAGCTGTCAGCACAGGCTTTTTTCCAAACACAGGCTGCCTATGCCTTTGCTGATTTATTTTCTTTTATTATTAATTTTACCTTTTCTCTACCTGTCTTTATTCCCATCACACTCTCGTAAATGTTCTGATGTTTTATAGAATCATGTGGCTCAGTGGCTGATAAGCAGTAATTAAAATGTTGTGATACAGTGATAGCAGAGGATTGAGAATCACGTCAATTAAAAACCAATTACTAGGTACATGTTAGACCTTTTATAGGACAGAGAGGGTGCACCGATGATGTGCATCTGAGAGAAGATCAGAATAAAAAAGAGATAAAGTTAGAAATCATGAAGACTGATAGAAATATAGAAATGTTGATGTTTACAAGAATGAGAAAAGAGTAATATAATATAGTATGAGTGTACATTATGTCCCTGTAGTAAGTTCTAGAAGTGCGGCATAGTTTATCATTTTTTTCCTCCTTTTTTAAAACATAATCTTTATTAGCTGTTTGTTTTAGTGAATGTCTCCGAGTTTAATATTTCACCAGGTGGGACGCAGTTGATCCAACATTTCTGAGTCACGCTGCTGGTCACTGGCAATAGTTTTGTTATTAAAATAACACATTTCTTCTTGGTAAAACACCACAAGATTTGGCAAACTCTGCTTCGGACAGATGGAAAAATGTAAAATTGACCATTTAGTGACATCATACTTATTCCAGTATGTCAGTATGCAAGCATGAATAATCTTTTTTTTCCTTCTATCAACCCATTATGGAGAGAACTACATACTCTAACTCCTGTATAGCAAATGCCAAGTTAATCGTTAACTGTCTTAATAACAAAGACTTGTAATGTGATTACAGCAATGAGTTATTTTCAGACACTTCACAGCCAAATTGATCACAACAACATCCCAAAGTAAGATGTGTTCAGTGTCCTATTTTTCTTCAAAAGTCAAATTTTAAAATTTAAATTTTAAGATAATTTGCTTTGCTCACAGTAACTACAGCTGCTGCCTTTTTTACATGAATTTCCAGTGAAGAGCTGTCTCAACAAAACAGTTTCTCCAGCCGACTGTGCCACTAATGTTCAGCTTTAGCGTATTGTAATGGTGATCTTTTATGCTTTGAAATAATCCAGCAATGTTACACATGTGCATCCTTTGTATTTCAGGGGTTTCTGAACATTTTGCTGCTTGACCCTGAACATGCAGCTACAGAAACAGGATATAGGGAAATCTCCCGTTTTAGGTTTAGAAACCCTCTTCTACACTCCTCTCTTTTACTTTTCATTCATAAAAAAATGTGCAGCTGCATATTTTTAATGAATGTATGAAAACTGATACACAGTACAGCAAACATAACAACATCTTTTATTTCATATTTTAATCCCATCTGTTGAGGAACTGAGCAATTGGGCCAATTTATTATTTTACTGGTGGACAAATAACAAATAAATACAATTTTAAAATAACGTGCTTATACATTAGCTCTGAGCCAGGTCTGTGAGTGGTTGAGGGTGTAACCAGTCTCTTGACTTATGGCAACTGCAATAGGCTCTGAATGAATCTGAACTGGGTAAGCAGCAGAAAATGCATGGATGGATGGTTCAGTGTGTGGATGAATAATATATTTTCTTACAAATTCATATTTTTATTATTTAAACATTTTATTATTAAACATCCCCATCCAATTTGTGGGTGAACATTGGTTAAGGCTAATGCGGTGATCAGCGACACATGCTGACCCCAAGATTCATGCAGTTAACCAGATTCATACCACACACCTCTTTCTAATGCAGTACAAAAAATAATAATTAATAATTCACAATGTGGGGCAAAAAAACAAATGACTTCAAGCATGCAATTAAGACAAAGAAGGTATAGAAACAGCACCTCTGCATAGCAGTGAGGTATTCAGACCATGAGAAGAAATAAGATAATTATATATCTTCGTGGAATTAAATAATGAAAAAAATCTGTAGATTATTCCTTTGGATAGTCCTCAAAGTCATCTCAGCACAGTGTCTCACCCTCCTGCCGTGCACACGCTGTTAAGAGTGAGGGAGTCTGAAATATACTTGTGATTACCCTTGAAGTTACTTTACGTTTTTATCAGCAGAATTTAAAAGGCACAAAGGCACAGTCGCATCAAGAAACGCTGTTCTTGATGCATATTTGGTTCACATGGCACTCTCTTCATTTTCCTTTTTTAATTCTTTAATAAATACTGCAATGGCACATTTCTGCCTAAGAAAGACGTTGAGGCCATCAGGAATACTGTCAGCAGAATCTTAAACCGTCGGTACTTATAGCACCTACATTTTTTACCTAAGACTTACTCTTCAAGCTATGCAAATTTTTGGGGGGTAACATCTCTCAAATTAGCATCGTAAACCTTTCCAGCTTTGCCCCAAAATAAGATTTTGGTTGGGACCATCTCGTACATTGTGAAAGATGGAAAAACTTTTCATTCCCTCTACTTCTTCTTTCCCCTTTTTACTCCTTTCTGCAAAGTCTACCTGATGCATGAGCACCTGCTTTGTAGCTGACATTTAAGCAACATCTCAGCACACTGCCAAGTCTGATCACAGATTCAATCTTCACAGTAACATTGGGTCAGAGCTTAGACCCCTGTGTCGCCTATCTTATCTCAGTTTCTGCTATTTTAATTATACACTGACATTTACTTTTACAGGTTGTACACGGCGGTGCAGCTAATAAATAATTAAATGTTGAGGCTGGGAGTTGTATCAACTTTCTTTAGTTATATTAATATATTTTCAAATGAGACATAGGTAGAGACAATAATGTTTGTTTATTGATGCTGCATTGCATAATTCATTTTTCCACCACAACTCCTTGCTGCAGTTTGCATGTTTCCTTCTTAATGCTCTCTACAACGTGCTAAGTCCCAACCCCATTCTCCCTCTCCATCTACTAAATCATAGAAAATGTTAATGTTTCCTGGCAGAGAAGCTGACTGCTTTGAGTGATGTGCGCTGAAATGTAGCCTTTTTTATGTTTATAAGACCTCACATGTTGCTTTGGTTTACATCTGAATCCAGTAAAAAGAAAAAATTGGGCCACATTGTGCAGTTCTAGCCCATGAGAACATGCATGAATGCAATCATAGCAGTGTCTCACATGCAGGTGTTAACCCCTAAAACTGTACACAAAATAACTAAAGGATGTTAGTTAAAGGGAAGTGGCTGTATATGAGCAACATGGCTCTGGCCCCTGTCAGTCATAAAGTGTGATCTGCCTGTCTGCTTCTTTCTCGAGGGATGTGAGCTGTCAGTCCAGGTCTGCATGACTACAATATGGGACAATTTTATATCCATTCATCTACATAATAAGGGTACAGAGAGACACAAACACACATGCACTTGTATATGAATACAAATGTATTCAATCCCATTACAAGGAAGCAAGAATAATCAGACGCACACAAGAACACCTGCAACCTCTCCATCTCCGTGGCTCGACCAGAAACATTCCAACTCATTTAAATATACACAAACTTACACACACACACTGAAGTAGGTGGACACACAAACAAAGGGGAATAAATGGTAATCAGATTGTGATTATGGGTTTCTGTGAAACTACAGAGACAATAGCCAAGGTGGGCCAGTGTTCTGCCCACTATTTGAGCAGCTAATACCTGTTATAATACAGCCCACCAAATAAAAACACATTTATACCCTTTTCAAAATAAAATTAGCCAAAGTATCAAACAAAACCTGAAAAATAAGCTGATGGACTCATTTCCCATTGCCAGGAGATGAATTTACATGTCATGTGTACATTTTTTTTTTTTTTTTTCGTCCAAGTGGAGCTGAAGCTGACTACTGAGGACATCTGACCTGAAGGGCTTTTGTAGCATTGCCCACTGACACAAAAAGAGTGTCTCTGTTTTGTTTTGGGTTTTTTTCTTATGTAAAAGGTGTTGTAGTTTGTGTAGGTTTACATCTGTGCATGCAGGTGTGTGTGTGTGTGTGTGACAGAGTGTGTCTGAGAAGGCAATGGTGTCTGAATGATTAATGATTGCTGTACAATAGAAAACATTAAATGTTAATATTCAGGGACAACTGGACTCACTTGAAAAGTAATCAATGCTTAAGCAGAAGAAATACACGTGTGTCCAGATATGTATGTGTGTGTGTGTGTGTGTGTGTGTGTGTGTGTGTGTGTGTGTGTGTGTGTGTGTGTGTGTGTGTGTGTGTGTGTGTAAATAATCCCTGAGAAGACAGAAGTGAATAATAGCTTTGAACATGAGCTTCATGCAATTAACTGTGAGCCAGAACAGATACACTCCACAGTCAATACGTCTTGTGTAGCTGGCGAGAGAAGAAAAGAAAAAGAAATGCTGTGTGTGTGTGTGCGCACGCGCGTAAATGTGTATTTGCATGTTGATGTGAGTACATGCACATTATAAGGATTCGTTAAAACCACCCCAGGCTAAGAGAGAGGTGTAGGATGTTAATGTTTGTAGCGAGGTGTTGTGTGAAACAAGTATGTGTTCACGCTTGTGTATATGTGGAAATCTAAATACACTGTGCGAATTGTCATTATGGTAAGCATGGTGTGTTATTCCATGGGTCCCTGAGGGCCACATAAAGGCCACATAAAAAATAAAAAAATTATACAAGACCCGTAACAGAATCTAACAGGTTGCTGTGAAAGGTAATGCAACAAGTAAAACAACATGGACAAGGCTGAGAATGAAAATAGGTTTATTTAGAAATAATAATAATAATAAAGCATGGGACATTAAGCATAACTATAATGGAGGAGAGAAAGGAGAGAGGAAAGGGAGATTGAAAGGGGATATTATATAGACAAAGAGACCAAAGCCAGAAATCAAGGTAACCAACATGGCTTGACACAAATAAAGTAAAGCAATAGCAGGTAAGCTACTGCACAGTTAAAATGTACTGAAACCATTGAAACAATCACTAGTCTATAGCCTTGAGGGACAACACGGCAAGCACAATTTAACATGCACATGCATCAGCAAAAGCAATCAATGTAAAAACAACACACAAACACCCACCCACCCTGACACTCCCATCCACACGTAAACAATCGCCACTACTCTGCACTCTAAGCCCAGCACTGACCTTTTAGAGCTGCAGGTTCTATATTGATTTCTCTAATCAGTTTTAAATGAACAATTATGGCCAGTCGTTACTTGTAGCTTCTCCTTAAAAGTTTATATATCTGTATAACAATTTAAACTCTGGTTTTTGTAAGTACACATAACTCCCTTTGAGCAATCATTTGGTGACAGTGGGAAGGAAAAACACCCTTTAAACAGGAAGAAATCTCTGGCAGAATCAGACTGAGGGAAGAGCAGCCATCTAATAAGTAAATGCAGAGGGGTTTATGTACCTCTGACTCTACTTTTAAATACCCAAGGAACCACAAGTAAACCAGCAGCCTGAGACCGAAGTGCTTTATGAGTGTGTTAGTACTAAGCTGTACTATAAGGTCTTTAAGATAAGATGGGGCCTGATTATTCATTTAGTTATCATTTTATTATTTATTAAATTTGATTCTGGATTTAACAGGGAGTTAATGAAGAGAAACCAATTTGGGAGAAATATGCTCTCTCTTTCTAGTCCCTGTCAGTACTGTTTCCAGGGTGAAAAGAGGGTTTCAGCCTGACAATAATGAATTACAATTGTCCAGCCTAGAAGTAATAAATGTATGAACGAGCTTTTCAGCATCACTCTGAGACAGGATGTGTCTAATTTTAGCAATATTCCACAAACACAAGACTGTAGTCCTACATATTTGTTTAATATAACGGATATATCCTGGTTAAAAACGACTCGATTGGAGCCCAGGGTAATGCCATCCAGAGTAAGCATCTGTTTAAATACCATGTTTCTAAGATGGTGTGTAACCACTCATCCATCCATTCATCTATTTGCTTCTGCTTATCCAATTCAGGGCCACGGTTTTGGCTCGAGCCTCTTGCAGTTGTTGTATGTAAAGAGTCCCTGAAGCGTCACAAATCTGGCACAGGGCTAACACTTAGACACAGACAACTATCCATGCTAATTTTCACACCCGTGGTCAATTTTCACCAATCAGCTTAATGTGTTAATTGTCTTGGGACTGTTGAAGAGAGGAGAGAAGACACAAACTCTAGACAGAAATTCCTTACCTGGCCAGTGGATTCTTCTTATTGTGAAGTGATGGTGCTAACCACCACACCTTTGTGTTTCCCTGTCTTTTAAACACTCATTACTTGGAGCTGGAGTTGGATCCTCTTTACCACAAAGTGTTGCCTCTATGCGATGTAGCATGGAGGCCATTAGCAATGGGGGGACAAGGGGATTTAAAATACTTTGAATGAGGTTGTTGGTGCTAAACATGCTGGTGTAAGTATCTCAGAAAATGCTGACCTAGTGGGAATTTTCCCCACAACTATCACAAGTATCCAGTAAGTGGCGATTCTCTGATTCAAGCTAATAGGAAGACAACAGCAAGTAAAATAACCACTCGTTTCCACCAAGACATGAAAGCACAGCATGTTGGAGACCACACTGAGTGCCAGTCCTGTCAGCTAAAAACAGGAAACAAAGACTACAATTCATACAAGCTCACATAATTGGACAACAGAAGACAGGAAAAACATTACTTAGTCTGATGAGTCTAATTTTCTACTACAATATTCAAATAGTAGGGTAAGAATTTAGCATAGGAAGAATGAAAGCGTGGGTCCTTCCTTCCTTCCTTGTATCAGTGGTTCAGGCTGGTGGTGTAATGGGGTGGAGGATATTTTCTTGACACACTTTGGGTCCCTTAGAACAAAGTGAGCATTGTTTAAATACAACAGCCTACCTGAGCATTGTTCCTGACCATGTCCATCCCTTTATTACTACAATGTACCCAACTTCTGATGGCTGCTTCCAGCAGGGTAATCTCACAAAGCTCGGGTCATCTCAAAGTGGTGTCTTGAACATCACAATGAGTTTGTTCACTAACAATGTGTTCACTGTACTCAAATGGCTTCCACAATCACCAGGCACCACATCACCTTTGGGATGTGGTGGAGCAGCAGATTTGAATAATGGATGTGCAGCTGACAAATCTGCAGCAATTGAATAACGCTATCATGTCAATATGATCAAAAATCTCTGAAGAGTGTTTCTAGCAATTTGTTGAATCTATCTAGGAATTAAAGCAGTTCTGTACACTGTAAAATGTAATATTGTGTTTAATTAAAAATATTAAATAGGCTGAACTCAATTTTTATCAATTTGTTATTAGAACTCAATTTAAATAAGTTACCAGTACTTTTTATGCAAAAACGCTGATAAACTCCATTTATTTAAGTTGTCTTAAGTTAGAATAACTAAGTAAGCTGGAAGTTTTGCTTCTCAGGGCGGAAGGATGAAAGATGTGTTTTGAAAATGCCACGTGACTACCGTCCTCCTCCCTCTCGGATCAGTCTGCATGTTCACGGTGCATTTTTTATGGAATATGTTGAGCAAACCTGGAGAAGCTCAGCTCAAGATATTATTGTTGTCATTGCTGTGGATCTTTACCTGATACACTGACTTGGTGAGTAAATGTTTACTCTTATTCAAACTGATTTTGTGGCTTCTCTTAGTTTAGCACCAGGTTTAAAATCTTGCTAGCTAGTTAGTGTTAGCCTAGCGTTGCTGCTGTCGCTGGGCTGTTACTTAAAAATTAACACCACAGCCTTAAAAACCTTACATAAAACTATGTGGTGAAATTTTCTGTTGATTGTTTGAAATAAATAAGTGAGATAAGAGCCCAGACAAAATTCTTCGGGAGGTGCAACCGTTAGGGGTGGGGTAGGTGTGGGATGTGGTGGGTGGATAACAGAGCTCTCCGAAAACGTGGAAGCACTTTTGCAAATATGTGATATTTTGATAAATTAAGTAGATATTTGAGCATTACATAGCTACATTCTCGCCTGAAAATATCTTAAAAGGTTATTTTGTGACCCAGAAAGGGTAGTCTGGGGAAAAGGAGGATCGCATTTGTCGGCCACGGTTGTCAGAGCCTGTGCGTACTTGTAAGCGCGGCAATGGCGGAGGAGCGCCGCTGAAAAACTTATTACTTTTTCTGGGTCACAAAATAAACTTTTAAGATATTTTCAGGCGAGAATGTAGCTGTGTAAAGTTCAAATATCTGCTCGATTTATCAAGACATCACATATTGGCAAAAATGCTCCGACGTTTTCGGAGACGTCTATTTTTTTTTCATGCTTTGTGGCAGCTTTAGAACATCTGTGGCATCTATTAATGTCAAATCTAGCCTTTATTTAACAACATAAGCAAACTCTATGTTGCAATGATTGCACAGCCATTAAGGATCAAATCAGTTTCTGAAAAATGTTCTGTTTTTTCTCCCTCTGCTTGCTTCTTACTGTCTTTGAGGCCGATCGGGACCAGCACTCCTGTTGTTGGACAGAAAGACATCAGTAAGTATTTTGGTTTTCCAATATATTAGCAACTGTCAGTGACATTTATATTAATCAGGCTGAACTTTAATCATACTTTAGATCAGCCTGTTTTACTTATTGTTTTGTTTGTGCTTTGGTTTGGGGAAGTTGTTTCTTTACTGATCTTTTCCTGTCTTCTGTTATTAGACTTGAGATATGACTGCACTATGCTGTTGCTGGTGACCACAGTTAATTCTACAAGACATGCTGTGTAAGTAAACAAACAACAACAGTTTGGTCTGCATTTCTCGAAAGATCACATCCCCCAAACTTAGTTTAGAGGGTCTACACTGTATATAGTGAAGTCTGCAAGTTTTCTAACAGCAAAATCTGTTTTGTGCCCCAAATCATTTTGCACATCATTAGAATGAAAGTTATTGGCCATGTTTGCATAGCCCTTTTAAAATGATGCTTTCATGACATTATTGTGTGTTGGGTGGTGGTCAGGGCTATCCAGACTGACAAGTGGGACATTGAATGTCACCTCTCCGGTGGGGAGGGGGCCTGAGATCGTCTAAATTGGAGTCTGTTCTATACCGAATGCAGAAAAAAATGTTTTAAGAAAGCAATTAAGTTCATGTTCCAAAAATATGATTGTTTGCTTGCAGGACAACAGGAGAGATGAGTCCTCCGTCACAGATGGTGTGGTCAGTGAAGATGGTCGCCTGCAGGTTCAAGCTCATTGCATCTCCAACCCACATCCACTGCCACTGTACTTAAGGGAAGTAAAGACTTTCTTCTGCACTTACATTTGGATCACCTCGATCCATGACAGTCATTCAGGCAGTAATGCCTGGACTGGAAACAAGCATCCTTAAAATAATACAACATTCCAGCTCATGTGTTGGAATGGAAAACAAATGTGTTGTTTAAATTAGAGACTGCACTTGTGACAGAACAATAAATATTTTATTTTGATTATATAAGTAATGTAAGTACAAAACAAACTGTGGTAGGCCTAAACTTATTTTCAGAATAATTACATCTGAGACTTTGTTTCATTGTAAGATTATAACAGTGATGTCAATATAATTGTTTGTTGTTCAGCAGAACAGTGTCCAGTATGTTGGCTGTTATACTTTGTTGTGTTTGAAAATAAAAGTTGGGCTGATTTTTAACATCATTACAAAAAGTGTTGTTAATTATTTTTAATCACATTCAGGTTACCACAAATTGTTTTTTCATTTAGTTGAACTTGAAATGTTTGTCAGTAGGTAAACAATTAGTATTGTACAGTCAGAGATATCAAGTTATTCTTAATACTGCAGACTTGCAATGTATAAGTTGTCCTAACAGTCATCTTAAGTAAGCTTTACTTAGTTTTTTGAGGCAACGAGTTTCCATAATTTTTTGAGTTCTGGGAACTAACAAGGCTGTACAGTGTACTCAAAATGAGTAAGTTGCCCTAACTTGGTCATCTTACGTAAACTTGATCTAATTTTTTTGAGTTCTGGGAACAAATGAGCTTGTACAGAGTACTCAAAGTAAATAAGTTGTCCTAACTTAGTCATTTTTAGCTAAGCTTTACTCAATTTTTTTGAGGCAACGAGTTTCCATAATTTTTTTGAGTTCTGGGAACTAATTAGATTTTACAGTGTAGAAAGAATGGGATCCAATCTGGGACCTGCAAGGTGTAACTAATGATGTGACAGGTGAATGTAAATGTAAATGAATGTAAAGTGTTTACAAAGTTTAAACAATAAATAGTACCAATAGAACGATGGGGGACAATACCAATAGGGAAGGTAGTAGCAGACTAATAGAAACGTGTTACAGAATGCTAGAAAACTGTGATGAAAAGACCAGTCGGGAGATAAGAAGAGCAAAGACAAGTGAAGAGAAAGACAATAGGGAAGTAAGAAAAAGTAAGCATTAGATCACAGTAGCATAGTGCAAGTGTGTGTGCAGAGTACAATGAGTGTTCATAATAATACTAAAGCAAAAAAAAGCCATTAAGGACACTATAAAAAAACCTTAAAATGTAATTTCATGTTTATCAACACCTTTTCTTTTCTTGCATTCCCCCTACCAGCTGTACCATTTTGACAAACTTGGGCTTCAATTAGTTTCATGAAAAAGAAGTACCTCTCCTCTAGGCCTATCTATGCTTCATGTATTGACATTTGTTTTGTGTGCTATTACATTAGTATAATTTAGTCCTTGGGTCCTGTTGCATCATCATAACCTCTCAACAGCTCTATTTAGTTTTAAATTAATGGATTTCAAATACTATATTGAACTAAGCTACAATTATCCCCAATTTTAAAAGGTTAGTATCCAAAACAGCAATTTTTTCTTTCTTCAATTCTGAATGAATTACTTTTATTGTCATCAATTATAGCAATTATATAATCACGTGTCAGAAAATGAAATCCTTTGTAGTAAATGATAGGTTTAAAAAAAGACACAATGTTTGCATTCTGACAAAATCTGGTCACCTAAGAAGAGACATGATTTTATGATGAAGACCCACACACTCACACCTGGCAAAGAACCCAGGGATATACCCTGTGCAATAAGGTAAAATGTATGTCTGCCTGAGCTATGTGTGTAGGAACAATAAACTCCTGTACCCATAATTCCCTCTCACCTCATGTCATGCCTTATTGGCTGCCTAATTCAGAGAAAAAAGAAAGAACGAAAGAAAGAAAACACAAAGAGAATGAGCAGAAAAATCATTAAATTGCTTAAAAGAGTTAAAATTAAAAAGATAATGTAAGCCAAATAAAAATAAATTACAGGGGCTCATCAAACTGTGAAGCCCTGAGAAATGACCAGGGCCCCAGATTCTTACTGGCAGGTATAAACAGCCATATTGTTTGCCAATTAATGACGGGGCAGAATTGTTTGGCCAGGTTTCTTCCCTATGTTGCACTTTCTCCCTCTCTCACACCCACTCACTCCTTGTCCATCCTTCCTGTTCCCTCCGGTTGAGAAGAGGAGACAGTGATGAGCAGAGTGAAAAACAGCCCAGTGATGCCACGGTTTAAGGTTGAACACATTGACCGTGAGAGAGGTTGGCTTAGGGTCACTTGTAATCAGGGGTTAAAGTGGGATTTGGCAGGTAGGGGAACCCTAAGCTCTAGTGTAGCTATGCAGTAGGAAAAATGACTCGGATGCCTCAAAATATCTCTCGCATTGATTTGTACTGTGAGCTCCACTAGATTTGTTTTCTTTGTGCACAGGCTATGTGAGCAGATGATCTGTGCTGCTGCTGCTGCATCTCTCAGGTTTACTGTTCATTGTGGATTTAGCCCACTGCATTCTTCAAAATAAACTATTGCACTTTTGTGACTGCTTGCAAGTCCTTAGTCTAAGAGTATCATCAGCTTATAAGCTAAATACTGATGACTTCTGCCCTTGACCTGACCCAACAGTGAACTTACCACTATCTGCCTTGCACCAGGCAAAATTAGTCTACTACAGTAGACTACTGCGCTTGTTTCAATCTTTCCATAAAAATTAGAAATGTTTTTTTTCCTCAATTTTAAAAACAAGGCAAATTAGTTGTACGTACACTGAGAACTGTGTAATCTGAAGATCTCAAAGGTCTAACTGTTTTTCCTCCTTTAAAATATTCTCATTTTCCCGAAAGTTTTTATTTTCAGTTTCCTGTGGTCTGTTAAGTCTGCTCGGGGAAGGACTTTCCCGTCGGCTGCACCTTTCCACTTGTCAATGAAGCGCACACAGGGAGGCTGATATGTCACCACCTGTCATTGTGCACGTGACTCAGCAAGCCAGTAGGAGTCACTAATGCAGCAGGAAACCTGTGCTTCTTATAACACATGAGAAGTTGGGTTTTATTGTTGTTGTTTCAAATGGTAAATGGCCTGTATTTATATAGCGCTTTACTAGTCCCTAAGGACCCCAAAGCGCTTTACACATCCAGTCATCCACCCATTCACACACACATTCACACACTGGTGATGGCAAGCTACGTTGTAGCCACAGCCACCCTGGGGCGCACTTTTCTTTTTGTTTATTTTTTCCATTTACCATTTACATTTAAAACTACGTCTCTCATCTCTAATATTTAAGCATACTCTATTACATATCATCAGGTTGCTTTTAACTATTCTGACCATCAGAGACACTGAAAGAAATCTACAACTATACTGTCAAAGTATTTTATATCACAGTAAGAAAGCAATTCATTTGAAAGATCTACATTTTGGAGGACCTACTCCATGTCACATGGTTTTACAGGTAAACTTTGACATAGTCAGACATGCATAATAGAGAAAAGGACTGTGTTGTTTCCCCTTTGTCTGCACTTTCTGCCACAGTAATATTGGCATTCATCCCAGATCAAAATGTTATTCAAATGTGCTGTAGCACGGTTAGGACAAGCATGTACAGCTGTGCCTTTTTGCAGTTGGCGGGAATGGGCTCTTACACCTGTTTTCCCTTGTAAACCAATGATTTGCTTACTGAGGGCACTGAAAGGATGTATTGATAGTCTGTAAAGAGGTTTAGAAAGAGGAGGGAGTGAGTATGGCTTTCCATCCCATAGGAAAGCGGATAGCAGTGTGGAGGATGATGCCAAGTATATGCTGCATCTGGAAGCAAGAGACAAGAACTGTGGGCATTGGATATTGAGTGCCTGCCAGATGACAATTGTCTAGACCAACACAGACGGAGGAGAGTCCTCCATCTAAAATCTGCTGGCTTTCTGAGATTGTGAGCCAAACAGAAGAATGCAAAGAACATTGGAGAAGGATGCCAAGCTTTGCTACGCCAACCGCAGGATTAATGGGCTTGTTGCGTCAGGTCTGACTTTCAGCAGCATCTGTTAATATGAACAAGTGCAAATCAGAAAAGATATATAAAACAGGCACAAATCAATATATCACACGTGTCCTTACCAGTGGAGAACGCAGATTCATTAAACTCAAAGAAATGCAGATACTAGCTGGTGATTAAAATAAAGCCACTACACTGTATCAAACATAAAAACACTTGAAGATTTGTTATTTTTGATTTTGGGGAACAAATGTAGGTATCGTCCCTGACAGCCTAATAGAGATGTCTTACTCTTTTTTTTAATATGTCTTCTATTCCCCAGCCAACTGTCTTATCTCATAATATTCTATTTTTGCTAATATTTATCACAGTGTTTTATATTTCCATCTCTATGTCCTCCTCATTGTACTTATTACCTTGTTATTCTCACCGTCCACCTTAGACCCTTATTTGAATGCTAATCCCATTGTGTTCTCATCCTAGGGAATCAATTGCTGTCATTTTGTTACAAGCCACTCATGTCATGGGTATACAGGCAAAGTATTCTTTGTGTCTTGAAACACAAAACAGTGTGTGAATGTGTGTGTGAATGGGTGGATGACTGGTTGTGTAAAGCGCTTTGGGGTCCTTAGGGACTAGTAAAAGCGCTATACAAATACAGGCCATTTACCATTTACCATTTGAAACATCATCCACAAGGGATATTAGAAGCCTTGATATAAGAGTTCTGCTCAAATTAGTGATAAAATCTGCATGAGAAGGCTTTTATTCAGTTGTCCAGATCCCATTGTATTTTGCACTTTCATTCACATGCTTTTCACTCTGTTGTATTTTTCCACTTTGAGGTTTTTGGGTTGGTTTATCAACCCTGAACTTTACGAAACAAGGGTCCATATGTTCACGGTTGGTACTGACATCAGTCTTCCTACTGCTTTACCCGATGAGTCACAGCACCAAAGAGAAAGGATACCTTTTTCATGTCTCTCAGGGGCTTTGACAAAATGGCAGCATTTGAAGCCCCAGGAGTGAGAAGGGGTTGCTTATTCACTTATCTCTCACTATTGCCCTTCTACCGTGCTGTGTCTTTAACCTTCAATGGTTTTTTTTAGTCTGCATTATCCTGTCTTCCACATACAGTTAATCAATCCCGTCTGGATTTCCAGACTTGAATAGTGCTCTCATCAGTCTCATTCTCTAAAAGATCCTCTAAATCCATGTTCTGTTTTTAGCACTGATAATAAACTCTAATGTTCTACGGTTTTAGTACACCTGACAATACTTTCCTATATATCAAACACCATTATCAAAAAGGTAACCTCCTCCTTAGTCTCCATGACATCCAGTCCATTCCCCCCATGGAGTATCTGACCACACACCCACACATTTGCATTCAATACCCTTGCTACTTAAGTATTACACTCTACCAGAGTGGTAAATGTCACAGACAGAGTGGAGTGAAGACCCCACAATGTTCATGTGTCTTTGGTTGTATGTATGCGTGTGAGTGTGTTTGCTCCAGAAGATAGATAATAAAGTGAAGAACTGGCAGACAGTCCATAAAGGTTAATTAATATAGAGACAACGAGCAAGCAGGGGCTTGCTGTTACATGGATAGATTTCTAATACACACACAGGGCTGAATAAAGGGATTTTATCCAGCATCTCTCCTGATTACAGTACATCAGGAGTGTTGATCAGACACTACAGTGCTGGCAGAAATGTTGCAGAGAAATGCATTAAATAGCTGGATGTGTACTATAACAATCAGGCCACCGAATGGACAACACTGACAACACCAATTAGTCAGTATAAATATTGCTCTGCAGGCCAACAAACTACAGTTTACCTCCCACACACACATTTTATGTTGGTGGGTGATGTCTGTGATGATTGTAAGCCGTGAACTTCATTAGGGGCAGTACGCTGTAGGAGACATCTGTACTGATCATTTGCTAACTGTTCACTTTCTTATACATGATGAGCAATATTAAATCACATACATGCAGCATGTGTAGGTAGAGTTTTAATTACAATGACTTCTAATGCAGTAAGAGTAATATATGCACATGACTGTGCCACACGGCTGACATTTAAAGCCATGACACAGCGCTAGTCTGTATGAGAGTTTGTATTCACCTGGAACAAAAGCCTAAATGTTGAATGGCTGGACAGAAAAATGCAATTGCAATTGTACTATGCAAAAGTCTTGAACCACCACTCATATCTGTATATTTTGCTAGAAAAATAGGAAATGGGTGAAGTGATTTATTGAAACATGTCCTGACATAAATGGGAATACAGTATAAAAGGCAATAATTGTCCAGCTTAAAAGTCAATATTTGGTATGACCACCTTTATTCCTAAACTTAGAACAAAATTAGGCTCTGTTAGGCAAGCGTTCCTGTAACTTCTTTAAGCAGTTTTCAGGAACAGTAGCTGATGATTTGATGATGATCTGAACCACAAATTTCAAATTTGGATGCATGACTACATAACAGCAGTCAAATTCTTGTGTAATTTAACACACCTCAGCTTTTCTTTTTTCTCCCTGTGGGCAGCCCATACAAGCTTGGTCCATGTAGTTTTACTAGTCAGGGTCCCCATGGCTGTTTTTTTGCAGCAATCCATAATGGGGTTGCCCAAAGAAAACCCATATAGGAGCTCCCGTGGGTCCTGTGGGATAAGTGTAGGAAACACTACATAGGGAAATGTAACTATGGTGAGGACGCTGAAGCCGCAGAACATGTTTTATTGTCACACTTGCCCCATTACCAGAGTGCCTAAAAGATGCATGTTTGCTAACTAATACCTCCTTAGGAATTGTCTTGCTTGTACAAAAGTACAGTTAAATGCCTGACAAAACTTAGCTTATTTCATACATCCAACTGAAGAAATTGTTGAATTATTGAAGAAAAACATCGTCCGCCACCATTTATCAGTTTAACATGATACATTTTAAAACATACTGTTTGTGCTTTACATGGACAGGTTCACCTTTCTGCACTCCGTCCTGGCTGAAGAATTGTAAAATATTATTACCTTTGTAGTTAAATAAATATCTATTATATTAGCAAAAAACCTTTACTTTTATTTTCTATTAGCTTAAAATGACTAGAGGTGGAGAAATATTTCTAACCATTAATTTAGGAAAAGAAACAACCAAACACTATGAAATGATCTAACCACAAATAAAATTGTAAATTTAATTGTGAATACAATGATTTATGAAAATTACAAATAAGTCAGTGTTAAAAACTGAATTAAAAGGCTTGAGCAATGTAGTGGGAAAAAAGTAGATCGTCACACACATTACATTTAGACATCCTATTGTCTTGATGGGACCCCACTATAAACACAACATTATTTTAAAATGAGTGAAAAAGCAGCTGATGTCCAACAAAAAACAAACAAAAAAAGACCTCTGGAAATCTTAAAGAAGTACAGTATTTCTCAAAAGTCTGGCTACTACAATATAAACAAATGAAAGTGCTCATTTCTTTTTCACAGTTTCTATTTTTATGATGAATACATTGAATATTACATATATCATGGTAATGCATTCTAAGATTTTTATTCTAAATTAGTATGGCGATATAAAAATATCTCAGTAATCAGCCAGATACTTCATCAGTTGAAACAGTGGGGACGAACAAAAGCCAAGGTGAGCCTGGCAATCATTTCACAGTGTATTTTATGAAGGAAATTGCAAATTGCTTATTGTATTTTGAAGGGTTGAGAAACACAGGGAATATTTTAAAAATCTAGTTTCCAAGAGTGCCTGGGAATTGCTCACAATGAGGTGGCCTGAATTAGGAAGAAAAACAGTGGTCATACAACGCAGCCCTGCAGAACAAAAGACTGATAAGCACTCAACACAGGTTAGCTTGGTGGGGAACAGGAAATATTTATAATATAACCTTTTAAAATACAAACTGTGAACAATTTTCATTGATCCATCATTTATAAAGTGCTGTTTTGTGCAACAGCTTCCTCTGCTTTCCATCGTCTTTGCTAAGATTGGTACATACTGACTCAGAGCCTCTTAGTAAGTGCATTACTACTCTCTCATACCCACAAACTGTAAAAAAGACAAATCCAGATGATGAACCGCCCATAAAAGTCCCCGGCTAAGTTCACTATATTTTTTAAAATGCTAGAGGTCAAAGTGAATTTAATGTTGGCATGGAAAATGTTTTGAGGAAGATGAAATCCATTGGCCGGCTAGGTTATAAAGATAAAAGCCTTAAATTGGACACGGAATGATAAATTATTCACCACTGGTGAGAAAATGCACAATTTCTGCCATCTGAATTGCACTTTTTAATAAAATATATCATCTTCACCAAAGAACAATTTTTCAACTGCGAATGGTGCGATGCTGTTGAGTCACAGTGTTCAAATGTGTCAAATGAGAACAAAAGGCAAAGTTAGACAGACTCCAATATATGCAGAAGGAAGCACGGGAAAAACAATCATTGCACTTTTATCAGATATAATGAATACCATTTCCTGCGTCAATCAATAATGACCAAAAAGGAAATTGCCCTTACTTTTTTTTGTAATAACTCATTGCTTCACCTCTCCACAATATGTCCACTCCATGGTGTATTTATGCTCACCAGTGGATGAATTTTAGTGTGCAAAACTCAAACTACTGAGGCTGGACTCTACAGACAGTGCTGCACAAATCACATCTACTCCATCAAGTAGCAGAAGGTAGTTATATCGTTACCACCCCACCCTTCTTGTGTCATATTAAGATATCTACAAAGGGTTTTATATAAATGATGGTATTTCAGTGAATAAACCCATTAAAGATATAGTCTAGCAATGAAGTGATGATCTTGTTTTCTTTTGGTCCCACTGTTATTCTGAAGAGGCTTCTTGGACAGCCTCTCCTAGTGATAAATGAGATTGTATGCTGACAGATAAAAGTGGTTCTCCAGCAACATGAAATCCAATTCTTGCAGTTTTACAGTGATGCCAAAAAATCTTGGACTCTCAATGGCTGTTTTTATTTTTCTTATATTAAACAGTGTACTATTACAAGGCTGTGTAAGATTGCATTCTTTAAAAAAGTCATTTTTCTTTCAGTCGTTGGCTGGTGTTTATATTGGAGCTTGCAGGGGCTTGGGTGTTGTTAGAGATGTAATAAAGGGGGGCCTGATGCCTCTTCTTGTTGACACTTGGTGCTCATTTGGAGGATTCATTAAGTCTATTTGCTGTAGTTATTTTCTTATTTCCCATTCCTTACCTTTAATGTTTCTCTTCTTGTGGACCTACCTTCACTAGTTGAATAAGTCTAGCTCAGCAGTACGCCTGAAGCCAAGGAACATATACAGCGGGTAAAATAAGTGTTGAACATTGGTGTTCTCACCAGATGTTGGTAACAACCTATCCAATCCACACATGCAAAGAAATCAGACCACAGATGCCCATAAATTATGTGTAATAATGAGAATTTCATGTTAATAGCATCTGTAGAAATATATTTGCTTACCAAATTGGTGACGTGTTCAATCATTTTATCCGCTGCAGGTATAACAACAACAACAGCTGTCTAATGAGCAATGTAATGACAGAACTGGTCATTCAAGCGCCTATTAGCTTTGACCTACAAACACAAAGGGTCGGATGTGAGCTGACTGCATTTTTAATACACATTCTGTTTGTGTGGTAAAGTTGCAAGAAGCTCACACAAACCTCCAGCATATTTTCTGAGGAAAGCAACGACAATACAGTGAAGTAGAAATGGAAAAATAAGGTGAGAGAGAATTTTATCTTAAACAAAACCAGCTGATTTCTGCTAACAAACTCTCATACAAATTTTATGTGCAATTTATCATTCCAAACTTCGCATAAATAATTTAAGGTATAATCTCACCTCTTATTGTTATTTAGTATTATTATTAGCTGCAGCCGTGTATAATGATTTGGTTTTTTCACTATTAGTAGGCTGACTATTCCTGTTCCTCTGCCAGGATCCTTTCCTCTGAACTGAGTGACTTCCTTTCCTTCAGTAGTTTTTCTTCTGTTTGTGATTTGTGACTGAAGCACTTTTTCTTTTCCCTACTTCTCTCGTAACTTTGACAGTTTTGTGAAACTGCACTTCTTTGCAGTCCTTTTCGCTTCAAAAAACGTATAATACAAATGAAAATTTGATTTTTAAACACATACAATTGACTGAGATTTATAAAAGAGGCACATGGATACACACAACTTTATAAATTTTGATGAAACAAAGCAGCAAAATACATAAGATAAGAGTGGATTTTTATGACCCATAGAAAGTATCATATTATTATCATGCACAGAGAAGCTTTTAGTGTTACAAACTGAAATGCCTCAAAACTGCTGTCACTTAGCTATTAGCTTCCTCCATGCTTTTCTAGTTCTCCGACCACCAACCAGTGCACCACTGCTGACACACGGTGTAGTAAACCCACAGAAAACTAACAAAAAACAAAAATAACACAATTGTAATAGTTATATATACTTTTTTACAACTTTAAAGCCTGGTTTTCATCAATTAACCTGATGTGCCAGATGTTTTGCTAAACAAAACCATCTGTGAAGTGAACTGGAAATAGAAAGAAGCCAGTAGTACTCGGAAAATGATTGGATAAAATACATATGTCCTATTGGGTCCTACTGGGTCCTACATTTCATTTACTTCTTTCTGGTAAACTTTATTAGGATAAGATATAAAGAGTTTAAGGAAATATTTTAGTATTTGTACTTTATTATATAAATAAATAAATATGAGATTGTGTGATCTAATAAAATTATGATTAAAATTATAACAGAGATTTTTTTAAACACTTATTTTATTTATTTTTTATAGCAACAGTAAATATTAAAACTAATAACTTCCCTTCTTTTGCCAAGAGGGGTCATTTCCCCTATAACTATATATGTGGACATACGAATATATATTTTTTTTCTACAATAACTTTACAAGTGGGATTTCAAATGTGCAAATTCTTATTTTAGAATTAACTCTTCATCATCATGAGGCAGCTAAAGATCCCTGAAGTGTGGTTGGCTTTTGCTTGGCTTTTTCACCACACAGCCACATGACTAATTAATAGAATATGCCGATCCACCTAAACCAGCTGGCTAACAAGCGTATTGACAACCCTCCAATAACCAAGAGGCATTAACACAGCACAGTGTGAAAATATGCTATTGAGTCAGGTAAGCTAGAGTATGCAAATCAGTCACAAATCAGACAGTCAATAAAATACAGACAAGTGAAGCACTGCCAGGCAGTATCATGCCCTGTAAAGACTGCAGTAGTCACAGAGGGCATAGTGTTAACTAAACTAAATGGCACATATGCCCACTGAACGGATATTATAAAATTCCCTACAGTTCCAGAAAACTGGACAACTTATCCAAAATCAACATTTCACTATAACAAGACTGACACACTTAACCCATACTACTAGAATAAAAACTAGGTGGAATGAAAAAATGAGCAATAAATAAATACAAACATAGATACATGAATACATAATAATATTAAATACATAAATAAAGATTGAAAAAGCAAAAGGAGTTTTGTGGTTATGTGTGTAGGCCATAACAAAGATGAAAAACAACTTTATATATTTCACAGGCTTCAACAGTAGGTGTCAACAGTTGCTGTGGCCAAAGCTTAGCAACTTCTTTAAGTTCAGTTACGTTGAATATATGTTAAAAATATTAATTTGTGGAATGAAAATCTGCAATCAAATTTCATTTGTATGACACATGCCGTTTCACTGGCTACTCATATGTCAACTCAAAAAAGAAGCTGTTTTGACTATAAGCTTCAGTACATGTGTGAAGAGTCATCTTTATCGTCTAAATTATCCACTTTAAATATTTATTAGATACATTTCCTCCTTTTCACAGATATTCAACTTCATTTTCCATTTAGGAATATTCAAATTGTGATCCAACAAAACTGTGATTAGAGTTTCCTTGTTTGAGTGTCTGGGCTCATCCCTATGAAGCCCTGAGACATCCTGAAGAAGCTCATCATAAAACCAGTTCCTCATTTTGAAAGGAGGCTTGAGAGGTGGTTTCAGGCACCTGATTAAAATACCTCCCACACATTTCCACGTGGATGTATTTTGGGCATGACCAACTGGGAGGAAAACCGGGAGCAGACCCAGAACATTCTGAAGTGATTACATATCCTGTTTGACCTGGGAATGACATGAGATTCTCCAGAAGGAGCTGGAAGCAAACTGAATAATCAGCCAGACAAATGGGCCCTAGATCCATTTCTTAGGAAAAGAATTACCATCATAACATGAGTGAAAAAAAATGTAGAAGTGCCTCAAACCTACATTCTTTTTAAAAGCTACTAGGGATGAAGTTGTGGTTGCAAAAATACTTGTGATCCTATAGAAGGCTACAGGAAAATGGCCCTCTGCCGGGACTTCTTTGCTGCTGTGTTTATCAGCTCAGGCTCTCATTTCGGGTCATGGTGTATAAAACGACAGAAAGCCTCTCATCATCACATTTGGTTTCAAAACACCAAGATAGTGACGAAGAAAACGCTGTTCTCGAAGCTTCAACATAGGACAGAACAAAGGGTGATGTCACTACGTCCATCTTTAATACTGTCTGTGGTGGTTAATAACAAAAATATGACATGCTAAGTAGAAATATTTGAAGTGTAAATATTTGAGGTAAATAATTAAGTTAAATAATCCTTCTTATTTACCAGTTACCTAGCATGCTTCGCAGGATACTGAAATTAAATATCCATGTGGTGCCATTTGTTGAATTACTAGGTGTAAAACTATTATTTCTAATCCAAATTACAGCATAAATTAGCTTTACGGCACATCTTTGCACGGAGGAAAAAAGAGGGAATGAAATTTTCTTTTCTTTTCCTTGTGAATCTGAAGTCTACTTGACAAAATTACACACTCAACCAGGATGAGGACTTTTTTGTCAATACACATAGATGCAAAGATTTTGTGTGTGTGTGTGTGTGTGTGTGTGTGTGTGTGTGTGTGTGTGTGTGTGTGTGTGTGTGTGTGTGTGTGTGTGTCTACAGATGGGCAATGTTCTTGTCATGCAGGAGGAGATTTACAAACTGAGACAACATCTAAATGGATGACAACAAAGACAGCTATGAAGAACAAACCAGACCATCTGTTTCCCACCTTACAAGCAACTTGTGATGTTGTATTGATGATTATGATAAAACCTGAGTTGAAATGAGAGATTAATAAATATATAAGTTGTGCTGAAACTGTTTGTTCTTTGACAAGCAGCCATTCTGACAGTTGCCAGTGCTTTACAACAGTTACGCTGCTGTCTCTCACAGATAATTACTATATATCTCTTTATGCATATGAACTGGGAAACACAGTATCTTATTTTTCATCTGACAAGTGTGACAATATTTGGAATCAGAGAAAAACTTAAAAATTCAAAATGGGATAATAACATAGATGAATTCTGGCTTGATTGACTTGCAGATATTAGCAGAAACATTATATATTCGATTCTATTCTATTATACATATTTTCAGTAACTGGAGGCAAATAAACAATGTTTACATTTTCTTTTGCTACCTTGTTAGGTATTTTTTTTTACCTTTACCTTAGATTTCATCCAATTTTATGATAACGGTAAAGAACATTTAAAGATAGCAATAGAAAACGGAACAATGTTATGAAGCTTTTCTATGTCAAACTAAATTGCATTTTCTCTAATAATGGGTGGAATTGAATGATGATGAATGAATGGCTGACGAAAAAAGAGTTTTGTGTTCAAGAAGGATGAAACCGTGCTGAGTCAATCCTGAACCGAAGGTTGGCTAAAACATCTTTTTTTTTCTGACTGACTGAATGTAAACTGTTTACAGTAATGCTCATGGTAAACAGTTTCTTAAGTTCAGGTCTAACTCTCCATTAACCCCTGTCTTGAAAGTAAACATGAGAAAGGGACAATGAGATCATGCAGGGAGAGAAGTTAAAAACAATAAAAATGTCCAAGCTATAAGAAGCAAGAGGAGGAGAGAAGGAAAAAAAAATCAAGATGACACAATAAAATGACTGCCCAAAGCAGCATTGTCTTTGTTTTACTCCCCAATGGTTACTACTAACTAAAACTGTGGCTTTGAGTCCTTAATCATAATCATAATGCAATTGGGTATTTCATCTACAGAAGATATTCCTGATAGTTACACTCAAAACAGCCATGAATACAAAAGTATCAGATAGAGAATGCATGAATGAGAAAGCCTGCAAACCTCAGTTAGACAGATAGGGCAGGGTGAGTGACGGTGATAGGCAGATTCTCCAGCTTACCTCGGCAATCCAGCTGCTTGCTCACTCCCTTCCCTTTTGCAGCATTATTCTCTCGCTCATTCTAATGTGCTTTTCCTTTTTTGTCTCTCCTCTCAGAACCGTGCATCTATAGACTATGCTTGTTTATCTTTTCCTAATTCCACTCGTCACTCAATCTCTCTCTCCAGACAGATCATTAGGATTAGCTCTCTGACACTGCCTATCCCATCAGATGTTGATCGGCCACAGTGGCAGTGTGGGAACCAGAAAATGAGCTCCTGACAGATAATAGCCTGCTCTGTACCTTACATCAGATGAAAGAGATCGAGTGAGGGAAAGACAGTTAGTGAGAAAGTCAGACGACTGCCAGAAGTCTCTTTGGTCTTCGTCTTTAGACTTTAAGGACATCGTTGTTCTTAGAAAATAATCATTTACTCATTGAGGTGTCAGCGCTCTTTCACAGTGACATTCAAAGTTCCTCAGCAGCAGAAATCTGCTAAAACAAAAACTGTTTTCTTGATTTAATATTATAACTATGAGGTGTACGTTTTTCTTTGCTTGCATTGAAAATTAATACAGTTCTTTTTGCATTGTATAATGTTGTAGAAGCTCTAGCTTTGCTGTCAGAGCTCAAAATGTGTTATTGGTGTAACTACAGCACATGCAATCAGAATCACATTGTTCAAAAATGGCCAGCTTTTCACAAAGCCTTTGGTGAAGCACTGAATAATGTTCACCATAAAAAGTCTAGAACTGCAAATAATTGAACTGCAGATGTCTTCTGGCCTACACAAAGCCTAAAAACTACAATTCTTACAGTTATCTCTAATTTATACTTTGGTCTTTTTACTGCAACACTTTTACAGTCCAAGAACAAAGCCAAACTGCTGTAGTAGTTGGTCTGTTCACAAAACAGCTTTTACATCACTAAAGTTAATAACATAAAGTACTTTTTACTTTATGGCACGAGTTGAAAACAGTAAGCAAAAATAACACAACGCTATCTTAACACAAACAATAACACAGAGTTTAGCTGTTAATAGTCTGCTGGGCAAAAGTGTAACTGGTCTTTGTTTAACAAGTACATAATTAAATGGCTCTGCGGGTCTGAATGGGACTTAGGTAATGTTCAGGTAATGATCAATGAACATTAGAGATGTTCTGCAGAGATTTGTGGAAATGTTTATGCACAGGATTCATGGCTAAAACAAGATCGCTAATGACATACAGAGAGCCCAACGTGTGGGAGACATTGCACCTCCCAGCTGTGTCGTGTCTGCTGACTAATGTAGCGTCCCCCACATAAACAGAACCAGGCGATGGCTTGTTATAGCTCTAAAGAGGAAGGTCGTCTGTGGCATGAGCAGATGTAGTGTGTGTGCAAACATTTCTATATTGTGTACACACACTTGTAAAAATGTGAATTGGGTGTTTCTTCTGTTTTGTTTAGTTTTTTTGCCCCAAAAGAGGATTGTATGCATGAAAGGATATATTAACTTATATGCTTTAACTCTCCTGTTGTGTTGTGGACTAAAGTGACCCATTTTGAAATTTAAAAATTAAAAAAAAATTGTTAAAAGTACTTTTTAAATATGTAGATTTTTATACTACATATATACTGTTCAGGTCAATTTGACCTTTGCAGTGAAAGTGGGGATTAAAGAGATCAAAACTGTTTTTGTGTTTTTGTTTTTTCAACTGTGAGACATATTTCACCAAAATACACACACACGCAATTTTTTTTAGACGGCAGCAGCTCAGGTGGTAGAGCAGGTCACCTACTAATAGGAAGTTGGTGGTTTGATCCCCATCTGCTCCAAGCGGCATGGCCAAGATACTTACCCCACAAGTTGCTCTCCAATGCATCCATCAGTGTATGTATGTGTGTGAATGTTAGACGGAAAGCACTTGCATAGAAAAGGCATAGAAAAAAGTGCTTGGGTGAATGAGGCGAGTTGTATAAAGCGCTTTGAGTAGAAAAGCGCTATATCAGAACCAGTCCATTTACACATATACACATTATTATTGACCTACTGACCCTATGTGTAAAGAACAAAAATGCAGGTGTTGTTGTAACTTTGGACAGGAACCTTTTCTGTTCTCGTGGGCAAACTCCACCCACACTGAGTGAACACTCAGCAGGAAAGGAGCAAAGCATATAGAGATTATCTGCAAGGCAGTCCTACCAACATTGCCCTCTGCAGCTACATATGATATATTCCTCTGTCAGAGTTTTACAAAATAAGCAGCAGAAGTAAACAGTTGACAGCCCTGGAGGCTCTGGAACTCAACTTTGGTTATAGAGGAAGAGATTTGTCTGTGGAGAATGTGTCTGAAGTTGAAAGCTATCTTGAGGTCAATTCAGAATCTGATGATTTTGATTATGAACCAAATGAGGAAACTGCTATTCACATCCCTCTAAGCAAGACAATCACATCAAAAATGGTAAAATATAGTGGTCTTCATCCTCAAATATACATCAGGCAAAAATATCTGCATGAAAGACAGTGCCAGGGCCCACTAGAATGGCAGAGACTTGGCAAAGATAGACATCAAGTTAGCTTTTGAGCTGGTCGTGTCCAACTCCATACAGAAAATCATTGTTGAAATGACTAATCTAAAAGGAGTATTTTAGAGTACAGTGTATTTTGCAGGGAGAATTGGAAGGATGGATATTTGGGGGTCCTCATCCTGGCTGAGGTTTATAAGTCAAAGGATGAATCAACAGCCAGTCTGTGGGATACAGAGGCAGGCTATATTTTGTACCACAATGTATTTTCTCCAGAGTTATCCGCTTTGATAATTGAAAGACAAGTGCTGTCAGATGGGAGAGAGACAGGCTGGGAGCTATTATTACTTCATAAAACAAATCTAAATCTAAAATAAAATTGAAAAAATTGAAAAATTATGGTGTTCTACATGTAGGACTTTAATCTAAAAAGATTTTAATATAAATGTTTTATTTTAAAAAAGTGATATATCCTCATTGCACCATGATTTGTGAGAGGTACAAAACACCACTGCACTAAATACTGATTGAAATGGTTAGTAATGGAGTTAATAATTAGATAAAATCAATGTTTATTTGGTTAATTGACTGAAATCATTATTTATTGCCTTAGAACAAAGTCTAAATGTCTAAATGTAGACACTCATTTGGTTTAAGTCCTGTTCTCATTCAAATTTTTTTTTAAAAAGACGAGGTCCATTCCTCAACTCATTCCCATGATGCATTCCCAAGTTCACAGAGGCACCTACTTTGCAGTGCTGGGCAGAAAAAAAAAAGGTTGCATGCAAGAGGTAATATGATAATGGGAAAAAAAAGTTCTTTCTGTTTGCAGGAACCCACATGGAAACACTAACAGTGCATTCAGCTATGTTTAAACTGCAAAGGCTGGAGAGTCTAAATGCCGAAGCTGAAGTCTAACATTCAATATTTAATTTCACACTACCTTTCATTGCTACATTTGCAGATCACATAAAGGTCAATATAAACTTTAAGTGAAAGCTTGAAATGTCAGTTGACAGTTTTCTTTCTTTAGTCTTTGATGAAGATATTTTCTGTCTACTGTCATAAATGTGAGAAAAAAATGGAAGCAAGAAAATGTATTTCATTGATAAATACTTCCTACTGCAAGCCAGAAATGAACAGAACTATTTTTTCTTTCAAACAACTCAATTTAAACTTGTTCATGGCCACAAAGAATATAACACAAAAATAGTTCATGTTTATATTTTCTATATAAATATGTAACTAAGAGTTACATATGGAAGTGGTCCAACAAAAGGGATCTACTCTTAGAGATTTAATATAAAATGTAGTGAGAGACATAAAAGTCCCGCGAGACACCAGCCCATTGACATTCACAAGGGGTTAACCCAAACCCATATCCCATAACTTAACAACGTAGTATTTGACAAACCTGTGACTTCTGCCACCAGCACCATTCCAATTACCTTATCATGTTCCCCTCAAGGCCCAATCATTTCTATGCTTAGACATCACTGAAACTTCGGTACAAGTTCAGGGACTCGAGGTCAAAGCCAATTCAAAAACACTCTAACTGTTTGAGAGTCATTATTGCTGATAACCTTAACTCTACACCAAATGTTAATTTTAGGGAAAAGCAAAACTATCAAATCATTATAGCACGTTGAGGATAATTAAAAAAAGAAGAATCAGGGTTAGAGTCGGGGTTAGAGCTCGGAGGGTTAAATCATTTGTTACTTGCTGCTTTTGTTTTGTCTTTTCCACTCCTACACCTAAACGATTTTAACTTTAATTTACTTTCTATAAATAAAGTATGACACAAAATGTTCAGGTAAACTGGATCAAGTCCCACTTGTCTCTAGTCTCATCAGGGTAGTTAAACAAGGTTATGAGTTCTTAGCCGAACTTATCTCCACACTCACTCACATCTCACAGCATCTCACATGTACTATAGCAGTTAGTATGGTATTGACTAACAACCTATAGATTTGGTTTAACATGGATTCGTGACTTTAAATTATGCTACATAATTAGATAAACTCTGCTATCTTGATGTTGCTGGATGACAAAAAAAGATATACAGACCAATGGAAGAAGAAAAAACGAAACACAAGCACTGAATGAAGCAAATCAACTATTATTATTTTTACATGCCCATGCACCGGTACTCTTTGCTCTATAACTCTAGTCTGGTTGCTTGGCAACATAGAATACCATGAAGACCAAATATCTCAAATATTGAACACGTTGTCCAGGAGGAGTTTGGGAACAAGCATACAGATCATTCCAATCATCAGTGAGATGATGATGATAATGATGATGATGATTAATATTATTACTATGAATGAAATTTAAACTTCACACCTTTATGAATTTAAAAAACAAGTGTATTAAACTAAGTGCAACGTCATGAATAAAATAAAGTGTAACTCAGCAGTCTAAAGTGTAAAATAGCAAAATTAGAGGAAAAGTTACAACCCATCAATTACAAATAGGTCTTTATTTAGAAAGTTATTTCAAAGAAAATACTGATTTAACCAGCCAGAGTGTCTTAGCTAACTTCTTCCAAAACCTGGGAGACATTACCGTGAATACTTGGTCACCTTTACTCTTTCATTTATTAAGTAGGAAAGGTCAGCAGGTTCCTGCCTAAGAACTTCAGATTGAGCACTATTTAGTCCTGGGACAACACTTCCTACATACATTCAGGGCCCAGGCTAAATCAACATAAATCACATCTAAAATAAACAAATAAATGGGGATCCTGTGTAAGGTAATTAAAATCAGAGTTGTTCATTTTTCTTGGTCCCTGAAAGAACTGGCAAATTCTTTAATGATGAATCTACCTGTATAGTACCTGTCAACACTGTTAAAATAGTCTCACCGAGATGAAATAAAACATGAATAGTTTGACTGCAGCCTAATTCAGCATTGAATATAACCTTGCAAATACCTCTGATGAAAGTAGCAGGACGGAAGGACTTTTGTTTATATTTCCTAAAAGCAAGAATAGTAACAAATACCTCAACCAGGCTCCTGCTTTAATCATTATTACATAAAGGACTACGGGAGAAATAGATCATATGATGCAGTTTATCAGAATCTCCACAAACTTTTCTAGCATATTCCCATCCAATAGCACAACACAGTTCACCCCCCAGTCCCAATAACAACAAAAACTGTTCAAGTTTGGTTTTAGTGAAACGCCAAAAATAACATAAGCAGACCTTTGCAAGTTTTCAGACACAATTCACATTCATTTAACTTAATATCACTTCATATTTAGCCTCCCTAACTGTCCATGCACCCTTTTGGTAGAGGTTAAAATGAGGAAAGTGACTTGTAAGGGTTAGTTTTCTACAATGACAGGCTAGATCACTTTTTTATGTTTGAAACATTACAATCTATTGCAAATCTGTTACCTTCTGATTTGAGTATTTATTCAACATGGATTTTCTGTCTAAAAAGCTGAAAAATGAACTCCAACTTGCAGCCATCTTCAGAAATATTTTCCTGGGCTAAATTTCTTTTCCTCGCACTCACTATCTTCCCCTATTCCCACCCAAATGCCCTTCATCTCTTTCTTATCTCACAATGCCATGTTTAAACATTAAATGTGTGTCTGCGTGGCATGTTAAAAAGCTAAGTCCTTGTCTTTGTGCATGTGTGTGTGGGCTGGTGAGTCACTGTGTGGGTGGGTGTGTCTGTGGGGTGGTGGAGGTTTTTGGGTTGAGTTTTCAATTATGGATGCTAAGGTTTCGGTAAGGCGATAATGTTTTTATGAGAAGTTTCCTTGTTAAGGCCAGGGGAGTGGTTTTGCCTTGCAATTTCATTTAGTGGTGGCTGTCTACCATCACAGATACACACACACACCAAATGCTCATGTGCTTACATGTAAACACACATCCAAGCACTCCTCCCAAACTGCTGATGCTCTCAAAGCAGCTGGCTCTTGGGTACAAACAGTGACAGTAGCTTTGCTCAAGAGGAACTTGACATGCTGCTACTGGTGTTTGTGTGTCTTTGGAAGTCTGCGGTGTGTGAATCTGTGTTTAGCTCACTGATGTCAACTTTCATCTAGTAGAAAGATTTTCTTTCTATTCCTTGAAGCACAATCTCAACAAACTTATATCCTATTGTATAGGTATTTGGTATTTTTGGCTTACTTGAAAATGCCCCTGTTTAGTCTTTTTAATCATTTGTTTGGCACTTAAAGGTTGCTTTTACAATTTTCAGCTAATTGTTCTATAACATTTCATCTGAAGAGATAAGTTAATATCATTTATAATTAAATTTAGCTACTCAAAGCCAATACAATTCTGTTTTCATTTAATAAGTAAACTAAACTACATACAAGATGTTATTAAGGAAACTGCTCACTGAACCTTGCACAGAAAGGTAACCTTTTCATTATTAACAAATTCAAATGAGAGCAAAGCAAAACTCTTCTGCATACAACATTCAAACCACTGAAAGTATTCAATTTCAGCAATGATACAAAATCTTAATCACTTTCTGCTTCTAGCAGCCATCTACCAAACAAAGGTTATTTACAATACTTATAAGAGATAGATAGATAGATAGACAGATAGACAGATAGATAGATAGATAGATAGATAGATACTTTGTTGAGATGAGGAATGAACACATGACAGAGATGAGAAAAAAAAGGCTTACAGCATCAGCAGGACCATGGGATGACATTACTTTCTCATTACTAAGCAAGTATCTTCATGCCGTCAGCTACAAGCAATGCCAGATTGCAGCTCATGAAAAATTAACTCACTTGACTTTCCCATGTATTAATCTGCCAATCAGTTTCAATTACTCAGTGACTGAAGGTGCCAGAACACTGTTCCGGATCGTTCCAGACCACTTTAACCTCTACTGATATTAAAGATGGCCAGAGTTATTAAAGCATGAAAGCTGTGTATGGAAAATGACACTGAGAGGACGCAAAAGAAAGAGACGGTGAGAGTGAGCATGTATTCTCATTCACTTGGGAATACACAGTTGTATCAATGGATGGAGAAAAGAAGTGACATTCATAGCCTGAGGGGTATTCTCTCTCTCTCTCTGTTTCACTCACACACACACACACACACACACACGCACGCACACACACACACAAAGATAAACTTTCACGCACACAATGTAAGCACTCTTCCAAAAGTGTGAATGCACGGCCACTACTTCCATTAGAAAGTTCTTTGTGTGCCAAACAGTGTTGACACTAGGAAACACACTGGACATATTTTCCTGCCCCGGTTAAACAGCTTAGTCTGACAAGGGCAAAGAAAAGTGTTAGCATTTGGTAATAACCAAGTACACAAGTGCCTTGCATTGCTTGTTTTTCCAGAGAAAATAGCGTAAGTATGTCTATTTTTCTTGATATTCTCAATTATGTTGCTCAGGAATGCCCCTTGAGATGTATAAATTGCAATAGTGATCCAAAAAAAGCTTTGGGAAATGCCTGAAGTGTCTGTCTCACTCTCTTTGGCTCTGCCTTACAGTGCATTTTAAGTGTCAGCTAAAATTAAGTAGAAGGAAGAGAAAGACAGCAAAAAATGGCATTTTGCCTTCACTTTTGCCGTTTTGACTGAACAAGTTAAAAGAATGTGTCAGTAAGGTAAAAAAGTGTGCAAAAGTCTTGAGCCACACCTCATCATTTGCTTTGCTTCGAAAGAGTCAGACTTTCTTGCAATTTTTTAAAATTGGTCTTGAGCAACAGGTCTCCAGGCATTCTAAAGGATTTTCAAAGTTTTTTTTCTTTCGTTAAGCCACTTAAGACTGACCTGTGAATCACTAAACCATAGAAAAGGTATTAACATGTCATCAAGCTGCACCTGTTTTGGCCGAAAGCATCGCAGCGGCTGCAAGCATGGAGCTTACACGTGGGGAGGGGGAGCAGGTGCTCATAAAGAAGACTGGTGCGACGTCGGTCTTATGCACCTGGTTTGGGCTTAAAAGTCAGATGTTAAGCAGAAAAATATCATCTGCAAATTATGCCGGGTGACAGTAATAGCGAAGAGACAAAGCACGTTTTGGAATATGAGGAAAGCCAAAAACTGCGCCCTCCACAAACGCCCAGTCAGTGAAGTGGAAAGAAAAAAGGCAGCCCTACACACCAGCAGACTGATCTTTTCCAAAGGCACATTTTGCATTTTATTTTAAACAACTTAGAATTTAGTGTTTTACTGATATTTTACTTGTATTTTTTTATTAAAACATTTTTGCGCATTTGTTTTCATTTTTATTTGTTATTTAAGAATTTTGTGTTACATTGTTTGGAAAAAGATCTGTTACGTCTTAAAAATTATCTGAAAAGTTTTGTAATTTAAAAATTAAAAAAAACTTTTACACAATAAATTTTCTTAAAATGGCATTCTATACTGTTCACTCATTTTGACACACACACATATATACAGAAGAAAATAATATATCGCAATATATATTGTCACCACACATGCTTCAAATTATACCGCAATCTGGATTTTAGGCTTTATCGCCCAGCCCTACTACCAATACAGTAAAAACATACCTGAACAGTAAAAAAAACACACAACAGAACACTATCCATGATGGTCTGGCTGACCTCAGCATTACAGAATTTTAAGAAGCTTGGAGAACTATTCCTGAAAGGATATAAATGATTAATCTTCTCTAAGACAGTTCAAGCTGTGCTGAAGAATAAAGATGGTCACACCAAATATTTATTTTTAGTGGTAAGTAGTAGTTTTATCAAGAAAGAATAGTCACTTAACTTTAAAGGTATTAACTGTAAGTTGAAGACAGGCTAACACAGCTTAATACAAGGAACAGGAGTACAGGTAACTGTAACACAGTGCTACAATATATTGTCATCTAAATGTAAAAAAAAAGAGAGTGGGATGACAGAAATGGAGAGGGATAAGGGAACAGAAAAAGTCAGGGGAAAAGGGAAAGACAGAAGAAAAAACTGGAACAATGTCAGAATATAGGTACAAATAGAACAATGTCTCATGTGTCCAGCCTCACTTTCTGTGTCTCACTCTCTTCTCTGTTATGCAAACACACAAACATGCACACACACAAGCACAGGACTGTGACTGGGACTTCAAAGAAGTGAGAATCATCAAATCTGAGCTCAACTGATGGCAGTCAATACATGGCATGTCAAGCTCAGGCATAGCAGCATGGGGTAAGGCGTTCTGAGTGTGTGAAGTACGTGTGTGTTTGTGAGCACTGTATGTGTGGCAAAAAGTGAGTCTGTGTGTTGCTGCCACAGCAAAAAAAAGCAGTCAAGCTGTTGAATTTACAAGATAAGCATTCTGGATGGCTTCTCATGGTTGAACTCTTTACACACACACACACACACACACACACACACACACACACACACACACACACACACACACACACACACAAAAGAGAGTGAGAGAGAAAGAAAGAAGCTCCAGGGATGATGAAAGAGCTGGCCATGACACACGTGTGATATGAAACCTAGTGTCTCTGCACAACAGGGGTTTTACTATGTGTAGCCACTCAAATCCAGATAAGAACTTATCGGATTTATGTGTGTATGCATACTTGTATTACTTATACTGTGAGGACATAAATCTAAACACAATCACATAGCACTCCCTTTTGACGACAAAAACAAGTCCCCTAATGCTGAATATTGAATCTTAGGTTGAGACTTGGTTTAAAGGTAGGATTAAGGTTAGGGAAGCAGCGGTAATGGATAGCATTAGAGAAAGATTCCAGAGAAGTAGTGTAATTACATGCTAGGACCTTTTAACTGATGGAAACATAACTGCATGTATTTGTGTTTGTGACTGTCAGTTTTTGTAACTATGGCCGAGAAAGACAATCGTAAGTGAATGCACACATATTTTTTCAGTGAAATCAAATCATCAGACACAGGTGTCACAAAAACCATGAAAGGGACTATTTCTTACATTTAAAATCAATTACATATACCTGAAAGATAAATTATTTCATTTTAAGACCACACCACATAATTTTAGTGACCACTGCTGAATAAAAATTTCAGCTTCATACTGTAGCTTTCAAAATGTGACTTCTGATTCAGCATCTACAGAAGTGATAGCACCCAGTGGCCATGATATCTGCACATTTAGGCAAGGATTGGCCAACAACCTGCAATCAGCTAATCAAACGGGCTAATAAAATGGGCTCACTGATCAGCAATTAAACCTTTATTACTTTATTACAAATATTTGTTTAACAAAGAAATAAAGAATAGAATAATAAACTGCAATAAAATACATAATACTATTCATAATTCTTAGAATATCTGTTTTTATTCCACAGCTAATAATGTAATTATTATTATAATTACTCATAATTTTTATTGTACATTAACAGGCAATGTTACTCTTCCATTGGTAGGTTTACCATTAAGTGTCACCTTAAAAGGTAGAGTATGCCTACCCACAGAATAAAACAGAAAACTTTCCCCACAGTTTAGTCTGACAATAAAGGAACTGAGCCAAGTATGTCTCTGCCTCTTAAACTCAAGAGGGGACACAAACACGCTTATGCATGCACTCACACACATGCATCTTTTAAATCCCTCCCCACATGATATGCATTGAGCATTTTGGCAGCTGTTTAATTAGAACTGCAATCACACTTCATAATGAGTGACTTACCCAAGTAACTGTGATACACGTTATTATTTGAGACATTTAGTAACACTAAAGCGTGAGAGAAATCAAAACTAACTTTCAGCTAAGCTTTGCTGAGGGTCAATATCTGCCTTTAAAGTTTCAGACAAGTAAAAGCATAAAAATATGGTTAGATACATTTTTAATAGACTTTGAATTTAGGATAATTTACAAAATTATTATGAAAATTCAATTTATAGGGCATTAGCATTTGCTGTAAATGCCAAAAGGCTAATGGCACCGTTTTGGAAAAGTAAATCAACTGACCAAATGTTACACACTGGATAAGAAAAAAATCATATCAAACAAATGGTTACACAGAATGACACATTTGTTTGTCTTTCAATATATATTTGCATTGATTTGAATTTGGAAAAACTCTTTTACAGCTTTTTAAAACTTTGTAAAAAAATATAAAACAAAAAGTCAGTCTGATTAATTGGTTTTGGTGAGGCATGACATCTTTGATTTGTTGTATGTTTTGAATGGACAAGAAAATTGAAATCTTTATTTTTATATTTGCAATGTTAAAAAAATACAAGTTTTTGGTGATTTAGACGTATATCAATAAACACTGTTTCCTGTTCAATTCCATTTTTTGTTTCTGCTTTCTTCTGTGTAACTGAACAGTCATACAGATGTTGTTAAAAATGTAATGAACAACTACAGACTTATTTTTGAAACCTAAGGAGTAACTAACTGAAAGTTAAACTGCAGGGGTGCCCATGCAAATGTCTACAAAACAGCATATTACGTACACAAAAATGCAAAAAAGCAGAACGAAAGGAACCAACACCAGCTGTTTATGAATAAAAAGAAAATTATATAAACTGCAATATTGAAATGTACATTTGGAAAGCACTGCCTATGCTTTCAGATATTTCGGAAATGCGCCCATATGTGCAATTAAATAAATGTAAAACATATTAATTGAGTGGGTATACACTATGTGTAAATTCCTACTTAATTTGCCGTAAAATAATATCAATTTCCATTTTATTTGTAAGATAATGTAGTTTTCACCGAAGAACTAATCATCTCCTATCTAAAGGAGACGATTAAGCTTTCCTGCACAGCGTTTCTCATTTCTTATTTCTCAGAAGCAATATATCTGTCAATGTTAGATTAAAAAAGAAGTATTGATGGATATCTGGCCTTAGATAATAACGCATCAGTTGTAAGCAATGCCCGATCTTCATCCATGCTTCAAATGTGTATGCAAGTGTAAGGAACAACATCAATTTGCGCTGACATGTGGGGACTGTGATGGATCTCTTATAATGCATTTGATGGATGAAGAGATTATTGTTTGAAGCAGTGGCATTCTGCTGCTTTGAGTGTGTATGTATATGCGCGTGTTTTCCAATTCATGTAATAATGCTCCGACAATACACTGACTGACCTCAAAATATCTCCATCTACCTTTTTACCCCACTATCAAACTCATCTCTCTCATTCATCCTCCTAACCTCATTTGTCACCCTTTTTCCTCTTCTCACTCCATTCACAATGTTTCCTTAATCACTTTCATTGCCTTAACAATGATAATAAGACAACACCTTACAGAAAAGAAAAAAAAAAACCCTCATCTCTCCCCTCTAGCAGTAGACAGCTATTTTAGTGCTGCTTATCTAAAAACTGTTAATGAGCTTCATTTGCTTAAATACTGGATTTCACACATTTTCCAGGTTGACTGGTTGTCTGGCTGTTCATTTGCTTAATGGTGAAACTAATATCACTAAAAGTCAGAGTAAGTGTCACTGACTATGGGCCTCATTGACTCCCTGCTATCCCAACGCACTAACTGGCTTAATAAATAGCACACTGGGACAAATACAATCCAAGACATTTGTAGAACTCTGAAAGGTGAGAGCACTGGCTGATGAAAAAAGGTTTATATGTATGCGATGATGTAGACTGTGATTAGACATAACGAGGTGTGTGTGTATATGTGTGCTCGTAAGACAAGAAATGCAGCCAACTGTGAACTTTACCCAGGTACAATAAATTGCAGAGCTTTAATTAAAGAAGATTCCAGCTGTTGGAGTAAATGTAGCAGTGCACAGTATACAAACAAATACTGTATAAAAGAAATGAAGAAACCCAGCCACCTAGGCTTCCATACCTCTGCAATATTTTTCCAGAGTCGTCATTAAAACTGGCTCCGATGGTTTTCAGACCAAGCCTCACAGCAGTCACGTGTATTTTTATTGAATTATTATGATTACAATTATTTTTAAAGCTTTTGTTTATCAAAGCTAGTTAAATTGGCAGCTATTCTGCTTAACAAAAAGTGTGGTTATTTCTCAGCATCTCTTAGATATATCGAAACCAAGTTTGTTACATGGACTTGGGACCCCATTGTGAGGAATTTACGTGCGATTTGACGGCTACTGTTGCGAATACTGCAAAAAAATGGTTATGTTTGCCTTAAATATGTACAGTAATACTTGTGTTAGGCATTAATGTGGGTACTCACAAACCATTGAAATGTCAAATTCTCATATTAACCTTATCGCTGTATTATCAGAAGGTTTATAGAGTTCTTCACAGGTGACAAATGAGCTTCACAATAACTTTTTTTAGACTTTACGAAGGATTTTCTAACTGCAGTGACTTAAAATTGGCAGTGAAGCCACCAAAAAAAGAGATGGGATCATATCTCATTAACACTTTGATAAACTGACACGAAATTTGATATATGGACTTAACACCACTTCCTGCGGTAATCCAATAAAGTACTTTTAAGTACTGGGGCAGTAGGGGGAAAGGGAGGAGGTGGTACTATAATAACAAAAATGTATTTTTCTTTCCCCTATCAGTTCTTAAAGCAGTGCTTTTAACATGATCAGATCAAGTTGCCACTGTGCCCAACTGAACTGCTTGGCCCCCTCATCGCTGCTTGGAGCGATAGTTTATAAATGCCTTGTTTGGATTGCAGTCAAGAACAACACAGCTGAGCTGCAACCAACCTGAAAATCTTATATAAAGACATAAAATGTCACAGCAAAACAGATTCCTTGAGGACAACTGCCCTTTCATGGGATGACAGTGTCACAAAGAACTCCAATCACGTAGAGCAGAACTGACATGCAACATTTTGCCATGTTATGTTTCCATTTTAACTGAGTCATCTGTGATTTGGCTGTTGTGGTCTACACAAGGTTGTTTCTGTCTTATGGTATGATTCATGGTCTAAACTTTGCTGTGCTCTTTCACAAATAAGTAGCAGTCCGTTTTTTCTCATAATTTATTCAAATCTGCCAATAAATAATATGATAAGTGCTCCCTTTTGCCTGATAGATCTGCATTAGCATGATGAGGATATCAACTTAAAGCTTATGTTTTGTTGTTATTGTATTTATCTACAGAGTCCTCTGTTATCTGAACTGTTACAGAACCAATTTGTCCTCAGGCATCAGTGCAGTTTATCCTATCTTTAATTTCCTTAGAAGATAAATAAATTCAAGATTACATCTTTTTAAATGATGGAAATGGACCAGGCATCAGTCATGACCTTATGCTCTTAAAATCCTTTAAGTGATTCTCGTAAAGAGGAATTATGATTTAATAAGTACATTGTGAGGACATTGTCAGAATCTAAACATTTTATTTGGACCTCACAGAATAAGATGGTCAAGCATTCTTCAGCTACTGTAGTTGAAGTAAAAGGGATTGTAAATTATACCCATAAGAACAAGTACAACACACGTGTTATTTAAAAATTATTTCTACCATAAAAAAATTAGTGTAATTGTTTTTGAAAAAGTGCATTGTTGTTTAGTATAATTCACTTAAATCAAACACAACACGATTTCTATTATTTCTGTGTATAAGGTCGAATTAGAACAAAACTGAACATGAAAAGCTTTGCTTTGCTTATAGTGCTGTTATCCTCAATTTCATTAAATTCTACAAATATTCTTAACTTGGTGTCCGTCTTATGTAATCTTCATTGCTTCACAGCTGTCTGTGACTCAGTACACCAAGGCTATGTGTCCTAAATTAACTGTACACAAACTTTCCTGGATACCCTCCATACTTTTCATGTTTAAAAATGTTGAAATTACATCAGACTATTAAAGGAATGTATGTTAACAAATGAGAAATCTAAAGTTGTAATGGGTTACTGTTACCACTGTTTCAATTTCCAACTTTCTGGCATCAGTGACCTTTCTTTGTCTACCTCTCTCTCATCACCGAGCGGTATTATTGACTGTCACATATCCATGCACACTGCACTGCACACATGATTTTCTCTTACCTTTGTTGAAGCGAAGTGACACCGATGTGGAAGGAAACCATGAAAAAAATGGGAAAGACAAACAAATGTGAGATTTATTTACATCCTGAAATTACTTTACTGTATTTCACAGACAACAAAACTTTTTTTTATTTACAGAGCAAACACAATTGGGGTGTTGCATGTCTTTAAGTTTGACAACAGAATTGATTTAATCGCTGAAGACCAAACCAATGCACACAAAATTCTGTTGACTGCATTGTGAGTTCCCCACTACACATTTAATGCTTACACATATACACTCACACATGTGGACACTCACACAAACCACACAGACATTAACCTTTGATATCTTCCTGCAGCCTCTAGACAGTCATTTTAAGGTAAGTAACTCTGCAGAATAATTGTTAATTTCCTGTTCCACTCTTTAGTTTAATGATAGAGAGGAAATTCCGTAGACAGACGGGGAATCAGACATGCACAGACAGTTAGAAGGATAGAGTGAGAATGCCAAACAGACAGATGAGAAGGATAATTGTTAATTTCCTGCTGTGGTTGTGAGAGGTTGATCTTCACTGTGGTGCACAAATTGCACATTTTTTTGCTCAAGTCAACTCAAAAGGCAAAAATGCGGGAAGTTAAAAGAAATGATCAGAATGATTGCAACTGACATCTTGCAGAAACTAATATTAAGTTCATAATGTTTTATTAAACTGACAACCTGTCCAGGATGTACCCGGCCCCTTACCTGATGGCAGCTGAGACGGGCTCCAGTTGGATAAGTGGAGTAATGGATGAATGATTTGGCTGGATGGATGGATACATATATAAAATATATCCCACGTATTTAAAATACAGCACAGACCGATAAGGCACAACCTTAAAGCCACTTGCTTAATATTGTATAGATCCTCTTAAGGCAGCCAGCCTTTGCCTCTGGGGGCTTTTCAGGACACCCTGTGGACACTCAATCGGATTTGGATGTGGGGAACTTGGAGACAGGGTCAGCACCTCGGACTCTATGCTGTGTTCCCTGAACCACTCCTGAGCAGTTTATGTGGCGTTGTGGGGATAAAGAGGATTCCCTGTGGAAGTGCCTTTGCTATGGGTGGTCTGCAGAAATCTTTAAGTGGGTGGTATGTGTCAAAGTAGCATCCACATAAATGATTAGACTAAGGTTTCCCAGCTGAACACTGAATTGCATCACTTTGCCTGTCAGTGGTTTTTATGTTGTGGGTGATTACCGTATATTCAAGGCTTTCACTGCTATAAAGCAGCATTTTTTTTTCTCTATTTCCCTCTGTCTTTCACTAATCTCGCTCAGTTTCCTTTTCTCGTTTTTATGCTGCCTGGCCATCTTGCAAGATAGAGTTGGGATCTCTGCTAATGATAAATGCGTTTAATTACTACACCCTGTGAGGAAAGAAGATATTCAATTTATTCTCCCTGATGCCCAAACCATTTTTTTTCTTTCTCTATCTTTAATACAGTCGTAATGCAGCATGCAAAGCTGAAATTTAAAAACCTTCATAAACAATTCCCAAGCTCATACCCCCCAGGTTTCTCTCTCTCTCTCTAAGTGGAAGCGTGACTGTCTCACAGACCTTTCAGTCTGTGTGCCTCTCCACCCACTCCTCTTCCTTTGAAATGAATAGGACTAAAATTTGCCTAGATGTACAAAACAAGAAAGGTTTCACTAACCCAAGGAGTTTTGTGGCTGCTTGGTGAAACTGAGCTAGTATCTCTCTCACTGTGTTGCGTTGTGGAATGCTTTTTAACTATGCAGTAAGGGAGCATTCTGTTGCCGGATTCATTTCCTAGTTGTAGCTTTATATCTAATTGCAATGACTTGTTAGGGTCTCTGCCAAAAGCTTTGAGACAACTACTGACTGTGTGTGTTTACCTGTTTAGAAATCTTTGTGGGGACCAAAAAATCTGAATGTTACCATACTTGTGGGGACCAACAGCCACTTTTGAGGACAAAGGTGCCTGTCCTCACGAGTTTGAAGACATTTTTGAGACTCAAAATGTGGGTTTAGTGTCAAGGTTACAATTAGGTTATGGTTAGGTTTAGACATTCATTTTTGATGGTTAGGGTTAGGGTAAGCAGCTAGGGAAAGCATTATGTCAATTAGCAACACCCGACATGTGTGTGTGTCTGAGCCTGTTTGCAAAAATTCAGAGAACGAGCACTCGCAGAGATACTGGCTGCTCCGCAACAAACAGAGCTAGAATTCCTGACACGCTCATTGATACTGCCAGCTGAAGCAGAAAAATCATAAGGCTCAGTCTGTACCACTCGGAAAGACATTATAAATTTAGATCTAAAATCTATTACTGAAACAATCAAAAAGTGAATTATTGACCTTTGAGTTTTCTTTTTTTATTTAGTTAGACCATTTGAAGGGTACTGGGATTGTTTTTCATCATATTTCAAAAACACAGAAGGAAGACTAAGTGGAGAATCCAATTTTTTTTAAAAACACTAAGGAGCTTTGAAGGGATAAAGAGAGAAAAGCGTTTCAAAAGAAGAGCGTTTTAAGTGCAGTAAAAAAGCAAAGAGACAAAAAAGAAACCCTATGTAAACTTCCTTATGTTGGAGTTGGGTGGTCATTTTTTTTTCACTCATCCCTCTGGGGAAATCTGCAGCTGGGGATCCAGTCTGGAGTTTAAAAAAATAGCATTAGCTAACAAAGCTGAGTCTGCATATTTCACTGCTGGATCTTTTTTGTGTTTTAGTCAATTGTCTGTTTGTGTGTGAATGTCTGTGTGTGTGCATTTAAGCATGTAGTATGCGCACATGCGATAATATAATGGGAATTCTGCTAGCACCCTGTGTATTGTGTTTGCTTATAGACACAGACACACCAAGGTTGTAAAGCCCGGTAATGAAAATCTTTATATAGATGACCACAGGTGGCTGCAACAAAGGGCTCAATATGGTGCTAATGCACCAGTTCTAAAGAAGGAAAAGACCAGATCTCTGGTCAGGGTTATAAAGTGATGTTACGAATCGTCTTTGTTATCCTGTTGTGAAAAAGCACACACTGACATGTTAATGCACACATGTGCGTGTGCATACACACACACACACACATACACACACACACAAGGGTGTTGCTCTACTTTATCCCTAATCTTTAATAGCGGTTTGGGTGCACTTAAAAACTGCTGGATATGTGCCAACAAACACATACGAACACTGGAATTGCCTCAAGATGATGAAACCACTTGAAATTACTCTCTTTTTGGGAACTAATGATTCTGCAGTGTTCCTTTTCAGAACCACCGGGTCCATCAGGTCCCGATGTGTACTCTGAAACTAGATTTATGAGCAAGCAAATAAGAGCGCGTCAATTTATGTTTATGGACTGAACTTTACTCTTTCCTCTCTCTCTCTCTCTCCCGTGCACATTTGAACCAAGCATACACACTATGTCCCATTCACAAAATCATTAAATAAAGAGACAGTAATAGCTTTAAGTATTTCTAGAAGCTATTGTGTCCCACAGTACCACCCCTTACACTATCACTAGCACATCCTTAAATGGAATCACATAACAATCGACTGCCAGTTCGACCCACTTTAAAGACTTACTGAAAAAGCTTTCACATTGGAGCCAATCAAGGATTTAGGGAGGCCTGTGATGTATAACAATATTGTAGCAACAGGGAGCCTTGGCCTCTGTCAGTGAACACAAACAATTAAAGAATAGACACATGGCTTGATTATTCCAGTAAATAATCTAAGTAATTCTTCCTGAGTATTTATTTTACCACTCCAATTCCCATGTAATTGCAACAATCTTACATCAAATTTATTATATTTCTATGAAAAAAAAATAGGAGCACACTCAGAATTATTCTTTTTTTACCATTAGGCCATCTGATGTGAGAAAATGAGCACCCTTTATGAGCAGACAAAGATATGCGAGCAACAACTTTAGTGCTGATAATACATCCAAGGGCATTTCCCTTCACCTTTTCCTCCTTAAGTGAATCTGATGCATAAATGTGGAGGTGTTTATGTAGGGTGTCAAGATCAATACTGGCCTCAGATCAATAATTTCCTGGGAACTTGTTCACTAGCTGCCTATAGATTGGGCTACATCAATCTCGCTTATCTTTCTCTTCCTTTTGTTTTCTCCTTACCATTTAAATCCATTTTTTCTCCCACTGTGAAATTGAAAGTCCATATTTTTCTCTTGGTTGTAGATGCCTTTAACTGTCCATCTCAAGACTTTTCTGTACTTTCTCCAAGAAACTCGGTCTTCTTCTAAAAAGGTGACAAAACTCCAGACCTGCAGTACAGTATAAACTATTCTACCCACAGCAGTTAATATCTCTTAGCACTCATCATTTCCCATCATTTGGGAATTAATAAAGTACAAATACTTTGTTACTCTGATGTTAAGTAAAATTTTCAGGTATCTGCATGTTACTTGAATAATTATCTTTCTGAGAAATTTTTACTTTTACTCCTTACATTTTCAAAACAGGCTAGTTACTTTACGGTCAACTATCGCTTATAGCGTTTATATTCAGGAGTAAAAGTGAGCTGGAAAGAGTGCAGATGTCCGTAAGCTGCGTTTATGATACTTGAGCATCTAGCTGGCGCTACAGAAGCATGGGAAGAAGCATAAAAGGTCATTTCAATTTCAGTGTTTCTATCAGGTCAACATACATCAGCAAACAGACAAACTGTCTGTGTGCAGTCTGTTGCACAGTGTGTTGCTAGCTGCTGTATTTCCCATAGAGAGAAAAAAGAGAGCGCTAACTTTACTAAGAGATGGAGAAAGATGTAGGACGGCAGAGGGGACAGGAAGAAGGGTGGTAAGATTTAAAGGTCAGGACCGCTCAGTGATGTTTAATAAATAGCTAATTTAAAGCTTACATGTGATGATGTCATCATTTTCAATCACATATTGGATTAGTATATTTTGTGTTTTGATAAAATGTATGTTTGTGAAACATCCTGCAAAACAAACTCAGCTGTACTAACTTAGTGTTATTCAAATGTTGCATGAAAACACTGAGTAGTTGTGTCCAGGATAAACAGGTTAGCTTGCATCAGTGTGGTGAATTCACAGCAAAGCACTGCGTTGCATTGGTGCACAGTGCAGAAAATAGTTGTTCTTTCACTGCTTCTTTTACTGATTACAGTTACTATTTAAATTTGAATATTATTTTTTTTATTCTGATGCAGGAATAATATTTTATTATTATAATAATATAGCACAAGGTTCAGTTACCTTTGTACAAAAAATGCTTAGTAGAATTGTCCTTCAAGGAGCTAAATTTACTTTCTTACTTTGAGTATATTTCAGAGCCGATACTTTTTCACTTTTACTTGAGTAAAAAAATAGTTTAACTACCTTAGCTTTTACTGGAGTATTTTTTTTTAACCGAGGTATCTCTGCTTCTACTTAAGTAAAGAAAGTCTGCACTTTTGCCACCTCTGTCCCTAAGTGACAATGCAATGACAGTGAGGATGTCAGAGCAACAGCTCTTTTTGGTACTTAAAGATCTTTTATTGCAATTTCTTTCAGTGCTGCTGTGATATCATCAGTAGCCACAGTAGAAGTAAAGATCACTTACAGCCTTTTTCTTTTCCTCATGTGGCTTCAATAATGTACTCATAAACACAGATTAAAAAGATAAATAAATAAACAGAGGTACTTTTGTTTGGAAGATTTTGTATTATCAATACGTTTGTGCGTTAGACTGGAGACAGAAAAAAGTAATGTTTTTAAAAGCACCTTTTGTAACAGCATTTAGCAAGATAGTATTTCAATCTGATTTATTTGCATTTCCATTTAGAAAAAAATAGAGTTGCACTTCGCACTGCAGTGCAACAGTCAAAGACGTTAATCAGAAATGATCCAAAGGGAGACCACTAAAAGCCGTTTTCCATACAGGAGGAGAAAATCAATTAACTGACTGCACCATATGCATTTTTGAATGGTTTGGTCGCTTTGTACCAAGGTGATGACCATGAAACATCGACCATACCATCGACCACAGGGAGGCCTAACCCAGCAGCCACTGGGCAAATCAGAGCACTTTATTATTCTTTCAACTACTAAGACCCATCAGATCATGGTCCAAGATCTGTTTGAAATTAGGTTCTAGCCCTCTCATCTCTCAAGTCTGTATTGATTTTGCCAGTGTTTTTGAAAAATGGCCACCTGGAAGTGACTGATTAGTCAGCTGTAATCAATCTGTGTGATTGCAGGGTTAGGCTTGCATGATGTATGGATGCTATAGCAGGACAGTCATGTAATGCATGCTATGTTTTAACCCCTCAAACTTTCACAGTTTCACTTTATGAAACTGATTCAGATGAGGAAATTTGCTTTAATTCTAATATCACCAGAAGCATGACTCCTGTTTTTGAAAATTATCTGGAAAAGTATCTTAAGCAATTAGTTTATGTAGAAACTGCGAGAATTTTAGCAGCTAAAGAGAACCATGTAGAGAATGTATTTCATGTGAGGGGAGAGAATACATGCCCTCCTGAGCCCTTTCTTGCATTATTTTTTATTTTAACAAAAGTATTACTTGTAAGGAAAATGTGGATAATCAATATGGATAATCAGGAAATATAGCCAAATAAATTCAATGACTGTTATTTTAAAGAAAGCAGGTCTCATTTTACATGTAGTAGATGTGTTTGTCTTTAGATCTTTCTTTAAATGTGAACCTAATTTTTCTTTTCCAAGACAATTTTGGCCCTTTTAGAAACACTTTTGTTCTTTTCTGAGAAGCTACTTTTGGAAACTCCCTTGACAAAAAGGGGTCACCACAGCGGATAGCTCTGCATGTCATACTACTGTTTACAAAAGACTCGAGTTCTTTTAAAGGAACACACACACACACACAGATTATTGGGCATGTTTGAACGCAAGAACCCAGTTTGTTATGCAGCGATCACTACGTCCAATGTCCAGGAACTATGTCCAGTTGAACCATGTTTCAACTGGGCATAGGCAAAACACACATGTAGTGCGATCTGCACCCCAGCACAGATTCTCAATACTGTGTCTTTGTGGATCTAGAGAAAGCATATAATAAACTGCCAAAAGAGGAATTTTGTTCTCATTTGTTAATGCATAGTAAGTCCCCTAACCCAGGGCAATAGGAAGAGAGCCTTTACAACAATGTTTCCAAGAAGATTGTTTTTAATTATAATTTACTTTTAAGGAAACCCAGCATTAAAAAGATGCTATACAAGCCAATTAGTGTGGGTTTTTGGGTTTTTTTTTTTTTTCTTAAGCAATTTTAATGAAATGTGTTAACTGTGGATTTTTTACTTTGTGAAATTAACTTAAAAATGACTTTTGGGAGGGTGGCACAGTTTATAGCATTGAGATATAAAAAGGTCATAGGAGTTAGGGATTTTTCTTAAAACAGGGTGTAGTTTCCACAAATTCAATTGGGTCACCTTCCACGATAATAGTTTTGTCAAATTTTGTCAAACACCAGTGCTACAAGAGAACAGGGTATTTGTCTTTCCTGTTGTTTTAAACTGCATATTCCCTGCATTACTAGAAATGCATATTAAGAAAATCATTGGCAGCAAAATATACCACAGGGAGCACGACCTTACTAAATTACAGAGGCTTTTGATGATTGAGAATGCTTTTTACAGCGTGGTTGTGGTGTAGTCATTTTCTACCAAGGACAAGGTCAATGATCTTAAGTGATTATCTAGACCCTTCATAATAATGAAAATTAGTAAAACTGCTGTCTTAAATATTGCATTTGATCTCCCATAAATACATCACTGGGGTCATCTCTGATTGGTTCAGAATATGCCAATCATCAGTCTTATTGCTTTTAAAGCCCACAAGCACTCAGTAGTGGAATATTATTACGGCTACTACTCAAAAGAAAAAATTGAATAAACTTCAATTGTTAGATATAATTCAAACTTTACTTTTGAGTGCCTTCAATTGGTGATTAATGTAAAAACTTTTCAAGGGAAAATGATTATCTTTTGAATCACACATCAATGTAAAAAAAAACGCTTCAATTTATGATTTGTATAACATCAGAATCTTAAGATGTTTTTAATTATAAATGATAAATGATAAATTATAAAATTCTTGAAAGAGTTCTAAATCAGCTATCGTTTGCAAATGAAAAATTAATTTGAAGAGTTTCATTTAGAACTTCAGGCAGGAGTTCGTCATAGCAGTGAAAAAAGACACTAATGATCTCATGGCCTCAGAGAGTGCTCTCTGTCCTTGTTCCTCCATCACCATGCAGCATTTAATACTACTGAACAAAACATTTAACTACAAAGACTAGAGTACACAATTTACATTGAAGGAAATTTATCTGATCGATTTCAATTTGTTCATAAAAGTTACAGTGTTCCACAAGGTTCTGTGCTGGGTCTAATACGTTTTATATTACATATTGTTTTCTTTACTCAGTATTACTAAGAGAAAAATCAGAATCAGAATATCTTTGTTGTACTTATTACAGTGACAAACAAAAATAAATCTGAATATATAAGGAATAAAAACAGTAAAAGGATATATAAAGGGGCTGCATTAATTTCTATTGCTATGCAAATGTGCAGTTACATGTATCTATGAAGTCGGATGATACAAATAAAGTACAAGCATAACCTGAAGACATAAAGACCTGGATGACTTGAATTTTTCACTTATATACTTGGACAATAAGTGAGGTCATTGTATTTGGCTAAATAATTGTCAAAAATCCAACATCTAACCAGATACTTACTCTGGATCGCATTACTTTGTACTCTAGCACTGCTGTGAGGAAGCGCAGTACTGTGTCGTATCATGTGATAAGAGTGATGCTTAAAAACTAGTGCATGCATTTTTCATTTTGAGGCTGGACTATTGTTGAGTCCTAATTATTAGACTGTTCTATAATCTTTCCTTTTTAGGTAAAGTTTATCCTTAGCCTCAGGCTGCTTGGGGATCTTCCATGACACACTGAACACCTCTTCTCCACTCACATCTTTTTGAAGCATTTATATGCCATTATTGTGTGTCATTGACTTTTGTCTACTCTCTCTTCTTCTTATCTGTCTTTTTTCATGTTCCCCCACAACCTCCCAGTCTAATGTATAAGGTGTTTACCTTAGAATATGAAACTTTAAGGTGAATTCGTCCTATACAAATAAAACTGAGCTGAATTTATTTTTTCTAAAATACAAATTGCTTTCTAACATTTAGCTACCTATTAAAAAAATTCACAAGAAATACAAAGCATCACATCTCCATCATCAGTGATCTCTCGAAAATTATTTTAATGATCAGATGGAGAGTAAGGATGGATGGATGGAGATGGAAAGCTTTGGAATTAATGATCAAAATTCACTGATTGAAAGGCTGACCCAATCAATACAGTGGACTTTAGCGTGCCTGTTTTACAAATAAGGTGGTACTGACTGACAGATAAAGTGGTGAAATGCTCACCAAAATAAATTTTAATGGATCCCCTAAAGGTGCAAGTGGATGCATCTAATGATAATATCCTTCACTTAATTTCAGCTTGTTGTATGTCATATAAATACAGTCCTCCATTCTAAAATTCTTATTTATTTTTACACTGTTAACCATCAACAGACTGTTAACAGCTCTGCAAAAGTGACTTACCTCCCTCCACAGGAAATGGATAGGAGGCTGCCTTGTTGTGTTTGGCTTTTTTTGAAAGGGGCATTAACAACAGCTTTAATACAATATCAATAAATGTGGCAGAACTGCAGTGTCTGCAGGCTGCAGCACTTGAGAAGTCTACCTCGGTTGTCATGGAAAGCTAATTGTGGTGGAAGAGCACAGACAGGCTACAGTAGGCAGGCACATGTGAAGAGAAGGTTTAGGCCACATATATAATGGCGAATGGAGGGATAATCGGGGTAATGTCCAGAGGGAGCCTCGAGGAAAACACTGCGAAATGGATGTGCCCAGGAGGAAAAATGACCTCCACTTCTTCCTCTCCATCTCTCGCTCAGTCAGACAAAATGTCTCCTTCTAAACTGTGCAATCTCATTGTGTCTCTACCTCTACATCATTGTCCTCAAAACCACTCACCCCTCCAGCCTCTCTTCTCTCCCAGTCCCCTGCCTGATTGCCTTTCCATTAAATCACTGCAACACAGCATTTCCACATTTCATACTTTTAAGAATCAGCTGCTTTCTCCTGCCCAGAAACATTTATGAGTGTGGTCATAAAGGCCATGGCTGACCTAAACAACTATTCAGGGACCTGATCTTTCATGTCAGTCCTCATAATCTGACACAAAAGGGGAGAGAGGAGAGGCATAGGGACATGGATAAAGAGAAGAATCACTCACAATAAGCAGGACAATAAAGGAAAGTAGAAACCTCTGTAGAAACCAGTAATCTTGTGGTCGAGTCTCTTCCAGGAATAATGTTTGACAAGCTCCTGTTGATCTACTTAATATTCAGCTTAAGTAATATTTTCCTGTTATCACCAGCAACAATTTATGATTCACCGTGGTAATTGCTGCTGTCAATTTCTGTGCATGAGAGCCCTCCTACATTGAATATTCATAAAAGTCTGATAATAATGCTTCATTCAAATTAACAGTTTCCTCTTTCAAAATCGAATGCGGAAGGAGAATACATAAGCGTGCTACATACACTATGCCCAAATTTCAATCAGCTGACTTATAATCAGAATCTATGAAAAAAAAAATATAACTACGATTTTTACTTTACTAGCTTTGAAGGGGTGCCACTGAAATATAATTTAAAAGGTGCATAATTTTCTAAGCATATGCTGTAAATAAAGGTACCTATGTTTCATGTCTGTGGGCCTGTTTGTCCTTGCTTTTCACATTAAAACATGAAATAGATATACAATGGGTACAATGTATTTGTTTTAAAATATCACAGTATTGTGACATTACAGCCACAAAAACCTACAAAATCAGCCTGACAGGGTAGAGAATATAGCGTCATATACAGTACTCACACCCAAGAAATTGCAGTTTGTGTCCAGTGCTGTTATTTAATTATTAATTTTAAATTTCTTTAAACTTATATCATCATTTTTAGACTTACATTACCATTTAATTATAGCTGGCGATAATAATAGCATGCTTAATGCTTAATAAACCATGCCAAACCCTCGACCATGGTTAGTAGAACTGGACAACATTGTAAACTCTCGAGTGCTTTCCTGGAGTGCTTTCATTCTTCTCTTGAACCACCAACACTTAAGGCAAAGCTTAATCAGCTCCCCTATTCTAATCAGACAAGTGTCTCATACACTATTGGCCTTTACGATGACATTCTTCTAATGGACATAGAAAATTCTCTCTCGCTCTCTTTTTTTCCTCAGTATTTGAAGACTTCAAATTAGTAGTAAGAAATCAGGTTTAACTGATTGAAATCATGTGTGATTTTGATAAATGAAGGGTTAAATGATTGAATCCACTTCCTATATTAGTCAAATTATATAAGGATCTCTATACTGTACACACACATCTCTCAAGATTATAGTGAAGAGTAGTTATGGCAAAGAAAAACCTTAAACAAACTTGAACTAGATGTATTGCTTCTCATGTTTGCAGGCTGACTGGTGACAGGTTGTGCCTTGTCTTTTATTTTCCTAAAAACAGAAATAATGTGAATCTGCAGGGAACATGATAATAAACTAATCACATATATTAACTGAGAAATGCCACCTGAATCTGAAATGTGTTCTTATTACTTATATTAGAACAAGAATTTACTGTAAAGTCACGGTATGTTATGTGATGCAGTGACATAATAAAGATAAGTATGATGTGTTTGTAAAATGATCCAAATACTGTAAGTGCTTCCAATACAGAGTATGCATTAGTACATTAGTACATTGTCTCACTTATATAATCTGTTATACAAACTCTTCATTCTTTTTTTTATGTGTTTTCACTCTCTGGCTGACTGGGGAATACTGCTGTTTGGTGTTATTGAGGTCAAAAATGGATTGTATATTTACTGACACAAACTGGGGATGTACAAAGTAACTCTCAAAATGTGGTGAGTATGACTGACGGAATGTTCAAAAGAAAAGAAAAAAAACAACAAAAACAAGCTTTCAGGTATTTCAGCAACCCTCAAGAACTAAATATTCTTCATTCTTTGGTGAAACTACGGTGTATAAAAATTGGCACCTGTTGATCTTTTTAGATCCTTTTTCTATTAGAAATGTGAATTCTGACTTCACGTTTGATTCTCGGAGTCGGCAGTCACAGAAGTGATGAGTCCTGGGTTAAAGGGGGTGTTGGGCCATAAATGGGGCAACAGATTTCATATCCCAATGTAAAGCTGATCAATCCATCACTCCTCTAAAGCAGCATTTCATATTCATGACATGTTTCCCATCTGCCTGCTTGGTGCCAAATGACTGAAATATCACACAGTCTACTCTAATCACATTAGTCTGCTCATGGAGAAGTCACACTAGGCCCCCAGTGTAAGGCTCCAGCCTTTTGATCCCATATTCACTCGCTGTAACATACAGAGCTCTGACTGACAGTCTGTCCAAGAGCATGAATGGGAGACTTTTTGGTTGGTCAGCCACTTAAATGGCTGACTTACTGCTTAACAGTAACTGACACAGTTTTTGACTGATTTTTGGTTTGGTTTGTTTTATTACAAATATTGAATATTTGCAAAAATATATAATTAAGAAATGTTTTAAAAGGAATCAAACAATAGATTAGAGGTAATATAAATCAAGTATATGGAATATGTTCTTTTCAAAATGTGCAATGACTCTAAATGTCAGCTAAATTGAGCACATTATTACAGTTTAGAAAGCACAGTTTAGAAAAACATGCTCTGATATCTTGAAAAATATAAAGTGACTTATTAAATAATGCAAGTAGGCAAAACTAACATGCAACCGATGTTTTTAGAGAGAATTTGCACAGTTGTTTTATATTATGCATTGAAACCACAAAAAGAAAATGCATTCATGAAATGGCAACAGTGTAAAAACTTTAAATGCAAACATAAAAAGCAGAAACATTTTAAAGGAAATTGAAAAGTTAAGGTGCCAAGAATAATGCAAAAAAAACCCCAAACCTAAAACGATAAGATTGTCCATGAATATTTAACCCACACAACAGTTTATATAAAATATAAACAATGATGGCGGAAGGACTCTGCAAATAAGTTTCTTTTTTATTTATGAGCTGTTTCAGTTATTAAGATGGTCAAACTTCCTGCCCTTTACTGTCACATTGTGTTATAGTGTGAATTTAATTAATAGAACCCCTAAATATATAAGTTGTCACAAATGTGGTTATGCTCATACAACATCTTAGCACACAAAATACAGCAGCAGCAGGCTGTAACATAACACTGGACAGATGATGCAGCTGTGGCACACACTGTATTTATTTGACATCACTTTAAAACGACAGCTCAGAGGCCACGTTTCTCATTGTGTCAAATGTCCTTTTACTGCAACTCCTCATGTTTCTTCCTTGCCTTGTCTGGTAGGAGGGGTTAGGATGTGAAGAGAGTATGTGAGGAAAGGATTATATAAAGTAAGAAATTAGAAAGGGGGCAAGTGTGCCTCTGTTCTCACTATATGTGTCTCGGTAATAAATATTTCCTGTTCTAACTTTATTTGCTTTGGTTTGGTTATTTTGCTTCACTTGTTTTCTATTCATAATTGTTACATTGTCATGTTTACATTGAAAATGCCAATCTCCTCCTGTGTTGATTTTGATTTCTCATCAGTTTTCCCTCCAGATGTCCACCTCCATGTGTTCCCTAGTTTTTCCCTTAGTTGTCCTTAACTTGAGAAAGTATTGTATCATATCTAATGCAGTACTGTGCAAAAGTCTTGAGCCACCCCTCATTTCGTTATATTTTGCTAGCAGTTGGTCCACATTTCAGCAAATGGTGATGATCTCATCAAAACAGATTGAATTATGAACGCAGAAATAGACTTTAAGATATTATTCCAACATTTAAAAAGCATATGATTGGCAGTGGTTTTATTTTTCAGTATGGCAAAAATCACAAACGTGTGTACCTGGATAGAGCAACAGAAAATGGGACACTACCATTGTCACCAGAGCCTGGACTTCATCATTAGTGAAGCACTGTGAGATCATCTTGACAGAGAATGGAACAAAAAGCAGCTAACATCCAAAGAAGAGCTTTGAATGTCCCATAAGAAGTCTGGAGAACAAGTCCTGAAGACTGCTTAAAGAAATTAGAAGAAAGCTTGACTAAGAGAGTTCACACTGTGTTGAAGAATGAAGGCAGTCTTACCACCTACTGACTTTCAAGCTCATTAGAATTGTAAAAACTGCCTTATGTACTGGATTTCCATGTATGATTGCACGTTTCAATAAAACACTACAGCCATTTCCCATTTTCCTGTTAGGATCCAAGTGAGCCCCTGGTGTTTTTCATCTGTTACCTGGTGTTTACCTGCCTGCCTGCCTTCTTCTCTGGATCATCTGGAACTTAAGGTTGGAACTGCATTTATTCACTCACCTGTCGGACACTCACTCAGCTGCCCCCGCCCCCAAGCTTAAACAACCTCCACCTTCAAGTAAGCCATTAAGTCCAGTATTCTTCTCTCCTTCTAGTACTCGTTCCTCATTCCCCAAATCTAACTACACTCTCCCTCTGTTGCAGTGTCTCACATCAGTGAATCTCCGCCTCGTCCGTCGCATTCTACGCACCCACGCCTTGTCATTGTTACTCTTGTGTTTACAATAAAACTTCTAATCCAATCACAGTCTTTTGTTTGGTGTCTGCACTTGGGTCCACTCCCACGTACTGGCCTTCGGGCCCCTCTGAGAGTTCCTAGCAAAATATGAAAAAATGAAGGGTGGAAGTAGACTTTTGCACAGTACTCTATCTCTATATCATTGTTCTAGCTCTGAGGTAGATGAATGCTGCTTCTATATGTTCAAATTGCACTCTATCCTATGACCTGAGACCCTGAGAGGGTTCATAACAGATCACATCATTTTGATACAAAGCCATCGGGAGATTTACAGATGACAGCTTTAATGGCGATAACTAGAAACCTCTTAATTATCAGCATTTGCATGTGGGATTTTAATTTAATACTGAATATTAAAATTATAAGCGTATATAACTAGGCCACTGTCTTGTGAGCACAAACATATAGCCAATGACCGATGATATTAAAAAACCTTAGAAAGTAATAAGCCAACCTGTACTCTCAGTAAATGCCAGTGGCCCTCTCACATTTACTGAGAGGGCCACTGGTAGAATTATGTTTCAGTCCTTCAAACAATAATAAAGTAATAATAACACAGTTATAATAAAGGTCAGCAGAGAAAAAATGTTAGTGGCTGGTGTACATGTGGCTGTAACCCCAACTACATTTTTACTTTAACCAAATACAACTTTATTATACAGGAGCCATAAGTGATACTTATTTGTATCTATTTGTTCCTACGTCTGGCTCTGTTATTGGCTAGAAAATACATCATAAAAACCACAACTCCCTGTGGATTGACCTGAAAAACATTTTCAGTATGTCATAATGGGTATGCTATTCTGAGCACACAATAACCAAATACCCACAGAACCATAGAAAAGAAACAGACCAACAATAACCAGTTTAAATATTTCTTCAGTTAAGAAACTGCATTTAAAATTCAACTCTATGTACGGTACACTACTTAAGCACAGAAGCTGCCTAAAAATCTGTGTCACTGCTACTTGATATTAACACCCCATTTACAAACAGCAATGTATTTGCGTTACTAAGGTCTGATTGACAAATCCCCTGTTGGAAAGATCTCTACAACACAGAATTAGACTAATCCATACACATCCTTCACTGTAAGTGGTACTGCATGTAATCCGAAATTCTGCTTTATCTGCCATGGTTATGCCATTCGAAGTCTTTTACTCACTTTTTACCAATTCATAGTCCTCAGTGAAAGCCACGTCTAATCCAAGCCATGGCTGTCTGTCTTATTGTTACATTTATGGACATTTTCTTTTTAAACGAGATGCCTTATTATGGATGCACAACTTGAAATGTTTAGCCCTAACCAATTTAGTAATTCTCATTCATGCAAGACTTGATCAAATACAATGAAAACATCCCCAAAATGACAGAAACTGCATATAGGGTTGCAAGAGCTATAGCTGGTGTGAGTCGAGTGGCAACCAGTTATCCTTCCTTTGTGTTCTTATAGTTGTCTGTTATGGTGTTTAGAGTTGTCATCTCAACTTTTCTTCCATTTCACTTCACTTGACTTTACTGGAGCGATGTAAAAGTCGATATTGAGAAACTTGGAGGACTATTCCTAGCTCATCTGTCACCGTTTTCCCTTTCTGAACATGGAAACAATCTCTGTGGCTATGAAAGTATAGCTTACACTCCAGTAATCATGCTGGGCAACTGGTTCTCACACCCGGAGCTAATCCTTGTGCTCAGAGGAGCTATAGAGCCAATACACACATATGCATGGCAGGACCAAGACACAGAGGTAGAAAGAGATACTGGCTTCCCTTTATCTTCTTTGTCATGGGAAATGTAATTAGACATACATTTATGAAGGATGCATAACAAGTAAGTGAATCCTCATCTGTTTCATCAACACATAGGTGTTGGAAAACGGAAACTGCAGGGAAAAACATGTATGCGATTTTAAATACTTTCGATCTTTCTTTTTAAGCATCGATAAAAATTTGAGCAATAAACAAAAAGAGGCCTATGCCAAATTATGCAAATTATTTGTATCATGAAAACTGTAGAGATAAAGACATTATCAAAATTTGTGACTCAGTGGTGATGTATAAAAAACACAATCAATTCAACACATTATAAACTTCTCTGATACAGTAAAAAGAGTACATATAATATTCAAACAACCATATAGACTCACTCGCCACTTTTTAGGTATATCTGTTCAACTGCTTGTTGTCAATCTTTAGGCATTTAGGCACATGGTTAAGGTCATGGTTAAGACAAATGGAAGTTCAATCGAGCATAAGAATGGGGAAGATGATTTGACTATGAATGTGGCATGGTTGCTTATAACTCAAATAGCCACTCAGTACAATCCAAGCATGCAGAATAGCACCCTAAAATTTGCATAATAGTGTCAAATATTACAATGTTAAACTTTGAATCAGATGAGCTAAGCAGCAAAAGATCACACTGGCTGCCATTCCTGTAAGCTAACCACAGCCTACCTTTATGTCCATCCCTTCTAACATTGTCAAAAATCTCAAATCATCTAAAAATGGCTTCCTGAACATGACAATGAGTTCACTGTACTCAAATGGCCTCCACAATCATCAGATCTTAATCCGGCAGAGCACTTTTGGAAAGTGCTGGAACAGTAGCCAGTAAATCTGCCCAAAGTGTATGATGGTATCATATAATCATAATGCTGTCACGAATGTTTCAATCGCTTGTTGATTCCATGCACTAAAAAGTTGATGCAGTTCAAACCCAGTACCAGTAAGGAGTACCTAAAAAAAAGTGCAAGGTAAGTGTAAAAGCTATATCAGGAACAAATCAGAATGTTACATAATTCTATAGCACTTGCAGATGGAGTTTTTAGCAGGAAAGCATACATATTGTTCCTACAGATTGACCTGGATGACCCCAATCTGAGTTGCTATGGTAACTGCACAGCATAATAATCCATACTTAATCAACTCTCTGGAATAAAAAGGATGAACATAGTTTGTGTGAGCATCTGTGCGTTTCCAAGTTATTTCCGTCTTTACAAGTAATGAGTTCTCATGAACTAATCAAAGTCTATCATTAGAGGCTTTAGAATTTAAGATAGTATGGTATAGATGTGTGCTTTAATGGACTCGTCCTATCTCAAAATCTTTCTTACCCAATGTAAGATTTGTAGACCACAGAAAAAGGCTCATTGACAGCCATGTCACCAAGGCAACAAGGTAATTGCATCAAGTATTTAAAGGCTATATGAATGTGACCCTCTGTGAGTGTGTGAGTGTGTGTATGTGTGTGCGTATGCTTGCATGCATATGATAAAGTGTTAATATGTCAGTAATTTCCTTGATATGGAAATAAGATTAGTGTTCTAAAAAGACCATTATCTATTTTCTGTCAACCTGAAGCTCATGATGACTTAAAATAAATGCAATGTAATCTCAACCAATGAAAGTTAATTAGCTGATTTGACAAATGTTAAATGGGCATATACATGATAATAAAAATATGAATATACTGTAATTATACACAATAATATTTTTAAAACAACAAATAATCTGGGTGCAGTGAGCGGCTCCTCATCTCTACAAGTTGATTTAATTTTCAACTAATATTGGCATTCTGCCCTTCAGTCTAAACTGAATAATCCACAATGATCAAGTGAAAACATAGTTTTAGAAATGTTTCCAGGCTCACAATAGCCAGTAACTGAATTCGATGAATAATGCATAAAAACAAAACTGACAAGAGTCCAGCCCAGTGTTAAATATTACCAAGACTCAATAAAAACATACCAAATCAGTTCAAGGGCAAAAGAGACTCTGCAATAATTCTGTTTTAATCATTGGAAAAAGACTTTTGATTTACTGACAACACTATCTGAACTCGAGTAACTTCTTTCAAACAGGAACATTTTTGTATTGCTTCACTGAATGTAGAGGGGGTCTTTAACAATGAGTGGTATTACTTCAAATGAAGCCAATTCCTTTTGTCCCTTCGCTCATAATAGTATATAAGCAAGAACTTAGTGCCTCATTAATTTTTACTACTTTGTAGAAATTACACGGCTATTTCTTTAATCAAATTTACTAACCATCTTTTACATTAAACTGTAAAATGGTGACATGTGCACTGGGCTGTAGTTGTGGTTCACTCTCCAAGCTTCCACATTAGAGAGTGCTAAAGCCAGCCATCCAAATCAACAGCCCCTTATTAACCACTGTAACTATGAAGTATTCCTTAATGCTGCTGGCGTTGCTCCAATTACTATACTTCTTCCTCTAAAATATGTGTTTAATTATTAATACCAATGACCAACATACTTTTGTGAAAGATAATGATGAATGGGATATTGTTTTTTGTTTATTTTTTTACAAATTATATCACTTAAACAGGTATGTGTGGGTATTTAAATATTATCTATCACAAAAATCCTCATCAATATATACATTTTTGTTGCAATCTATTCTATGTGCCAAATCATTTTACAGTGAATCGAAGGGACCTTCTAGTCACACATTGTTCTAAACCAAAGGAGAAGAACCACAGGCAGAGTGCAGATGTAGCGCACACACACACGCACACACACACACACACACACACACACACACACACACACACACACACACACACACACACACACACACACTTTGTATTCAAACAACCAAAAAGCCAGCAAAAGATGATTAAATTAAAAGTGTGACTACTGCATCTATGTGCCACTGTCTGTCTCTCTACACAGCGAAGACAAGAAGACCACAAATCTCCAATCACAAGACTAACTCAGGATTTTCTCCATACACATCAAACACACACACATACAGGACGAGCAGCAGCTAAGTCTAAGCAAGAAGTACACAAGTTAGAGAAAAACTGTGTTTAATAACATTTTGTGTTCCCAGGGGATCTATAAAGGCAATCTCTCTCACTCTCTCGCTCTATCTATGTGTGTGTGTGTGTGTGTGTGTATTGATTCAGACTCCTTCAGTCTAACTGAGTAATTGCCTTTTAACCATAAGTCATGACTGAAGGACACTAAGGGACCTGTCATAAATGGAGTGAGAAAAGACAAGACAGGAAAACAGAGAAAGCAAAAATACAGAGATTGAAACTACCAATAAACCGAGGTCTCTCTTTCACCGTCTCTATTTTCATGTTACCGGTTTTTAAAAAGCAGCTGAAAAAAAATTAGCCACAGTTGGAGGGAGAGGAAGGTATTCACAGGTTCTATATGAAATGGACTGAAAGGCCATTTTGCTTTTCATTGCCCCAGTTTTTTTTTCTTCACTCACTTCTCTCAATTAAAAATATTCCATTTTGTTACAATAAACTTTTCTTCAGGCACGGCTTTCACTCTGTTTTCTCTTTAAGGTGCATTTTTGAAAAGTCCCATTTAGTGTGCCCCCTACTTGTTCAAATGTCTCAGTGGCCCATCCAAGCAAGCAAAGCCAGTAAAAAATGTGCAAGTAATCTGTGCACTGATATTACCAGATATTATATGTAAAGTGAAACTGGTTATATATTCTAACTATACAAAAATACATTAATATTGCATTGAGGTTACTGAATATAAGGTGTGTATTCCCTTATTAATGCATGAAAAACATGTACCTACAACAGATAAAAACTTTAGATGCATTGTGAGGAAAACATTTCAACATATTTCTTTCTTCTTACCTCTTCAAGTGGCTAAACGACACCACTGGTAAACATGTGTTGGAGATTTCTTACATTGAAGCAGTGAAGTCTCTAAACAGTACAATCTGTTCAGCTATCTAATGCTCATAGACATATGAGTGGGAAGAGTCATCACAAATATTTTTGTACTGATTCATGCATGCATCTGGTATTTTGATGCTTTGACTATAAAAATAACACAAGCACTTGCACAATCAAGTGCCTACTTTAGAGTTGGAGCTTAGTGAGCTACTTCCTACACGTCTTAATTTTTTATTTTTTTTATTGAATCAAAAAAATCTGTTTTGTACCAAATTTTAGTCATGATAACTGTCGATGTAGCAGGCATCATGTCGACAGTGTGATAAACAGATATAATGGTGAAAAAAAGCAGCTAGCGATGATTCAGAGTCTCTTCTGCTATCTACAAGCAGGGAAAACTTTAAAGAGTCTTTGAAAGAAGACAGTTCTGTCTGCAGCCTAAACAGATTATCATCAGTAACTACACATTTTTCTGTTTTGTTTTTTACAGACACACAAACCTCAGAACAGAATACGATTAAGAGACAAACTGACTAACGCAGGATCCAGGTTCCCAGAAATCAGACTGTAATAATCAATTCAAGGCTGTGCACAAACAGGCTAAAGACTACTGTGCAAAGTACAAGTTATCTGTTATCCTACCTTTCCGGATGATTCAGCTATTACCTTTCATTTGAAAAGTATTGCATTGTCCTCCGAAAGACCCTCACATTGGACTCATGGACCCATGATTAACTAACGAGAGACGCTGAAACCTGAGGTCGAACGATACCTGTGATTGTTTTCCTTTAGGTTGTGCCTTTAAAGTCTTGTGGGACCAATTGTCTGTGTTGCAACCTGAAAGTAACCAAAATAACAACCATCCAAACTTTATGTTTTCATGTTCGTTGCCCCATAAAGAAGGAATGTTATGAGAGTGCGTCTCGCTGCCTCCCACCCATCACTGCAGAATTCGTCCCAGTAGTATAGGCAACCAACAAATGAGCCAGGCTTGAGAAAAGACAGCAGGACTTGGAACTTTCGAATAACTTTAAAAGATGCTGATCTCTGGCTTGTGTTATTTGTTTATGTTGTTTAAGGTGAAGAAAGTCTATAAGAGTCTTACTCGAACAGAAATACTGATATGTGACCTGCCTCATTATTCAGGCAAATGCATTTGATAGCACACTAATAAATAAATTTAAAAAAACAAATTCATGAGCTGTACTGAATTTAAAATCAGATGCAACTTAAGGGAAAAAAATCCTAATTCAAGGACAGGCCTAACCTCCATTCAATGTATATTGTTGTATATAATGAGATTAAGGACTTGCATGGTGGTCTGCAAACAATCAAGGTCCCATTACACCATTGAAGATAAGCTAAAAACAGTATAATCGTAAAAAAATATGCACATTACCTATTAGGATTCCTCATTAAAGACAAAGGATTTTTAATCGATTCTTGGGTGAGCTTTGTGCCCGTGATTCACAAGAATCTTCATGCTCTTATGGGGTATTAGATTGCAGAAAAATCCATAAAAAGGACAGCCCCGTGTGGCTGTCCAAGAGATAAATGCTTTGGTTTGCTAGAGGTGACATGGGAGTTAGCGTCCTCAAGGCTGACTCTGTGGTTAGGTATGTATGTGGTCATTGTACACTCAGTGTTAGCTGCTCTTTGACCTCTTTTTTTTCCCTTTTAGCATTTTATGGCACACTCAGGGTGATGGGTATGAATCAAGGGACTATGGAAAGACGATGAAGGGGAAGGATGGTGTAAGATGATGAATAACTTTGATGTCGGATACATGAAGTTCCACCATTTTATGTTTCACAAAGAGAAGTGCGCTGAAAGTGCTGGTATAAGTGTTTAACTTCACTAATAGGCAGGTGTTGAATTTTCCTTTCATGTTTCCATAATATATAAATGACTATATAAATGTGGCGCATCTTCAGTTCTTATCTCAAAAGCTGCATTAAAACCGTTATATGGAAAAATAATTGGGCACTTACGGTAAATTAGAGAAAAAAAATCATTATGTTTCATTTGACCACAAGACAGCAAGACACAAAACAGCACTTAATTGCACAGTCTGCCTCACCATTATAGCTGTCACCCTTTATACAGGAGAAATTTGGACACTTCCTGGTAATTACAAGTCAGGTTCATAGAATCAAAGGTAAAGTACTAGTTGTTACTGCTGGTTAATGTACTGTTTTAATGAACACTACAGGAGCAAAGAGAATCCTGCTTGTATAAAAGGTTCCTGTTCTCTCTAGTGGAAAAAAAAAACACCCTTTGAGCAAAGTAATTCTTTTCCTGTTTTCCAGTGCAGGGAGCAAACTGTTTAGTCTAGCCTCACCATAAGACCACGTCGTATTAGTCTGAGAGATGCTGCACTGAGAAAATATTCACATGTAAACTGCCAAATTACATAGATCACATACGCTGTTTGAATTGTAGGGAGCTTGTTTGTGGCCCTGGATTTCCTCCTGACCATGACGTAAGAGCACACAGGAAACTATAAAGCAAGGTCTTGGGTGACTGAAGACACTGAATGTCCTTTCTCAGCAGGACAAATGTGACACTGCTGCATTTCATCTGGTGGGTTATAATTACTTCAACATGTGACACAAGATGGCAACTCATATCTGTCAGCCTGTTAGAGTGGGTTTTTTTTATGTGTGGTTAACACAACCACACACGTCAAAGCAGTACATATATCAACTCAGTTAGGTCCCAGTTAAACGTTTCTCGTGTAGTCGAATAATCACAGTCTCTCCCACTTGCAAGTTTATGTTTCTCTCTTACAAACAATGCAAAGACAAAACCCACTAAGGTCTCACGACAGATGCCAACAGTGATCCTTTCGCAACTCTTCCTGCGATTATTAAACAGAGCAGCCAAGCATTCACAGCAGCAAATAGATGTTGTAGAGAAGAGGGAAACATGAATCATATATAGAAATCTGTATTTAGTACATTTGGTACATTTACATAAAACCATCTTCAGACCAACTGTTTTACAATGGTGTCCCCCAAGGAAGAGCCATTAATCTCATACAGACATTAAGTGTAATATGATGCTTATTAAATTAACTAACGGGACTCATAATACACTGTTAGATATATAGTGCCAGTACATAAGGTTAACTTATCGCATTGTATGTTTTATAATTGAGGGGTGACTTCAGCAGACCACATCATTAGATCACATCAATAATAAAATGTTTAATATTTTGAAAACCATCTGTGATAATGACTTCTAATCCACTGGCCTGTTTGGACTTTGCCGCATGTGTCACAAAAACCGCTCTCACTGACTTTTGACTGATAATAATAAGAGGCTTTGAATGTTCTAAATATGAGCTGGCTGTTCTGCGGCTGTTTCACACAGGATTGTTTTCAGTACTCTAAATGTGTTCAACCTATATTCATTATGAGGTTTTAATTACACTGTGCAGTTATTACAGGGGGTAGTAAATCACTATGCACATTAGCTGAAGACAACCACTGTGCTGTGTTGGTTGACTGTTGGCTATATTTAAATTTAAAATCCTCACTCAGAGAGAAAGAAGCAACTGGCTTTCTTTTTAATTTTATTTTATTCTTTTCTGCAACAGTCTCTAAACTGCAAGAACACTGCGCATGTGTAAACACCCTCATTCACGGGTGCTGCTGCACATTGCTCTGAACAGATTTAGATAGAGGGAGATATTTTTACAAAAAAAAGTTGCTAAAGGGGTATGAAAAGTTAGCAACAATGAGGGGAACTGAAGCGTAACGATCCCTGCTGTGAGTGAAAAGAATGTCAGGCGCCTGAAGTGAGATGTACAGAATATATTGAATTTTAATGAAAATAAGAAATAACCAAATCCCAAAATAAAGACTAAATTCCTACCCCGCTAACAAATATCTACATTGGTGAACATTTCAGATAATTAATAGAAATAGAGACAAGATGGAATGGCTTAACTGATTCAGACAGAGAGGTTGTGATGGAAAAAGACAGTATGCCAGTCACACACAACCACACACGCACACACTGAACAGTCAAAGACGATACATCTGTGTGTAGTAAACTGTAATCCTTTTGTTTTATGCTCCTTTTTCAAGTGCAGAGACCAGAAATAGATGACAATTAAACCAGGAGAATATTGAGCGAGTTGTTTGAAGGCCTTCAACAAAAATCACCGAAGAAACCCTTAAAACTAAGTAATTTCTGTGGCTTAATTAAATAATGGTTCATAATCACCCCTTGGTCCATTAAAACCTCTGGGGTGTTATTAGTTTTCTCTATTTCTATCTTTTGTTCAGACCAGAATTGGCAGGAAAAATTAAATTGTCCCAAAACAGAAATATCTGAGCTACAAATACAGTGGCTTGCAAAAGTATTCGGCCCCCTTGAACTTTTCCACATTTTGTCACATTACAGCCACAAACATGACTCAATTTTATTGGAATTCCACATGAAAGACCAATACAAAGTGGTGTACACGTGAGAAGTGGAACGAAAATCATACATGATTCCAAACATTTTTTACAAATAAATAACTGAAAAGTGGGGTGTGCGTAATTATTCAGCCCCTGAGTCAATACTTTGTAGAACCACCTTTTGCTGCAATTACAGCTTCCAGTCTTTTAGGGTATGTCTCTACCAGCTTTGCACATTTAGAGACTGAAATCCTTGCCCATTCTTCTTTGCAAAACAGCTCCAGCTCAGTCAGATTAGATGGACAGCGTTTGTGAACAGCAGTTTTCAGCAGTTTTCACATGTACACCACTTTGTATTGGTCTTTCACGTGGAATTCCAATAAAATTGAGTCATGTTTGTGGCTGTAATGTGACATGCAAGTGCAAGACCTGCAAAGTCTAACCTAACCTGCCTTTAATAAGGGGACTAATGTCTAAATGGTCCCTGCATGTAACAAAAAGCAACACACATTAGTCAGGTGTATTTAAAAGTCTAATGTGTGTGCATACTGTTGTGTGGGTGTGTATGCACATAGTGGGGGAGCACTTGTGCGCTACTTTCATTGTTAAAAAGAACCTGTGTTGCACCCGTTTACCAATGCATGAGGTCAGAACCCAGTGAGAGCAATCATCGGGCTCCTCACCTCAGAGCTCGGCCATTTCATCTGTACTACCTGCTGACACGGATTCCTCCACCTTCTGGTTCTCTCTCACTTTTGTTCCAAAGCGCATACCATGCAAACTCTTGAAAAAATATGCATGGACAAAAACATGACATATTTTTGTTAATGAACAGTCAAAGGCAGCTGTAAAAACACCCAAATGTTTCAAGGCAAAACAGGAAATTTGTTTTCTGCTTTCATATGGTAATTTTCAGTGTGTGCGTGTGTCTGTGTGTATGTGTGCTGGTCAGTCAAAGTGTAGCGGTATAGAGAAAAATGATCTGTCAAAACGCACAATTGCTCTTATAGAACACTCCAGTATCTGCCTCAGCTCATGCATAATTTCAGGTTACAAAGCCAGTGATGTACATATTTCAATACCTTGTCTCCAGCATTCTTTAATTCTCTCTGGACGTTCTGCATTTCCGCCATAATGGCCATGAATGGCTCGCAAGTTTCTTCTACTATCTTTGCATAAATTTGAGTAATAAATAGGAAATTAGAAAAAAAAACCCTGATGTGTTTAAATTACATATTTTTCAGTTTTTCACATTTTAACTCCCAGGTCACCTCAAATACTCTGGCCAGTGTTCATCTGTAGTAAATGTAGGCTGTCCGTCCACCGTTTACCTCAGCTGTCAAAATGCCAGGTGTGAAACGTCCATGTCTCTTAACTCTTGAGGAGGCTGTAAAGCTTTGTGAAAGGAGTCCGATTCGGGTCGATGGGTCAATGAAGCTTACTTCTGACCAATGACAGTGATCTTGAACTTTTCTGTCAGTCAAGCCTAACTTTAGCTGCATAACGTTGGTTTTTAATCAGCTGTTGTTGTTAGAGCAAGCTATCTGGAGACAGGGAACGGCTGCATGCTGAATCTGCTAACAATAAGTAACCTGGATGAGGTGGAGTTGGGGGAGGAGCGAGGTAAGAAAAGGAGAAAGAGATGAAAATTTGAATGCACAGATCTTAAAGTTTGAAAAGGGCTATTTGTGATCTTAAAACCAGCTTATAAGTAGCACTTTCAATAATTTTTGAGCTAAATTTTAATGTGTAGAATGTTCATCAGAATTCCTTTTGGAATTCTCTGGAATTTAATTGAATTCCATTTAATTATAGAGGGATAAACTGTGTTACCTGAAAACTATAAAACAAAAAAAAAGTGAATCTGCCTCTACAGGAGGAAGGAAGTATACAAAACAAAAAAATCTTTAGAAAACCACTGGATAACTTTTACTGTATATTAAATACATTCAGATGTGTAGTTTGTGATGCTGGTGATGTCTTGAACATCTCATCGGTTTGTTTCTTCTTTCCTTACAGACTCGGGCCACTGTGGGTTTTCCTTCCTGTTAAGCTTAGTTGCTTAATAGATTTATCCAGTGTTTCATCAGCAATGAATACACACAATATCTGTCAGGCATCCCTGTGGCACATCTCTCCACCTTGTGAATAGCATGCACACATGAAGTTGACAGACATAATAGGATTCTGAAAGACAAAGATGAGTTTCCAAGAAAAGTCAATGGGGTTTATGAGAGGTCCAAAAGCGTTGTGAATCCGTAGTCCTGGACACAACGAGAGTTTGTGTATGTGTGTGTTAGTGAGCTTACATTTGTGTTTGTAAGTTTCTGCCTGCATATCTTTTCTTTTAAAGTGATGTCATGTGGCCGAGATCCCATACTCAGGGCTGCAGAGGCTGTTGCCATGGTTTTAGCTTCTGAAGGCTGTTGTTTCACAACAGGGGGAGGGAAATGCACGCTGTATAGAGTGACTCATCCTAAAAACCGCCACGTTTTTAGTAAAGCCACACAGCATTGTAGTGTGCATGTGCCTGTATGTAGTTATGAATCCTATGTGCTAATTTTTTTTAAAGTTTGACTGTCAATGTACGTGAGCGTGTGTGTGTGTGTGTGTGTGTGTGTGTGTGTGTGTGTGTGTGTGTGTGTGTGTGTGTGTGTTGTCTGTGAATCACTGTGTTTCTATGTGCTCCCATGTGTGTCTGTGTTTCTGTCAGCCCACCATTTAGACAGCTCAGATAAAAGAAGATCAGAAAGCACAAAAGACAAGAAGACAGAAATGACAGCAGGGAAACAAGTGGGGGTGAATAAACAGGGGAACAAATGAACAACAGACGAAGGAGCAAGAAATCAAGGGAGATAGAGAAAGAGGAGGGACAGAGGTAAGGAAAAAGAGAAAGGTAAAACACGAATGGTGGAGAAAAACAGACAGAAAAGGAAGCAAAAGCACTGAGGGCACAGAAATAAAAAAAATCCTCTATGAAGATTGAGGCAGAAAGAGAAGAAACAAACAAAAGATATGGAAGGAAGTGAAGTATTCACTGACCCTGATGGGCACACTAATACACAGACACTGGCTTGGGAAAAAAACAGAGACTAACTCACAGAAAAATAGCTGCCAAAACTGCTAACCTGCAGGGCATTATCTGGTACAGAGGCCACCCTGGAACTCACAGAGCGAGTGTTGGAAACATTAGCCATGCAAAAGACAGAGCGGGCTGTTGATATTCAGCCAAGAAAATGCCATTGGTATTGAACTGACCTGTACTGTCCAAGCCCCCACAAGCTGGCTCTGTGACTCAAAGGCAAACTTTGCCAACCAGGTTTCTTGGCTTTGGAGCCATAAAGTCAAGGGATGTATTAATATTTCTACCAACGTGTAAACACATTAATTGAAAAAAATACACGAAATATAATATTTCTAAGTCTTCAACAAGCCAGCTAAAGGGCATCCGGCATTTCAGACAAGAAACAAACATATATCTCAGTAGTTGGAGGAGTAAAATAATTTTAGAAAACATGCACGTGACATTTTACTTCAAAGTGAAACCTTGCAGTCTTCTAATTCTAAAGATGATAACCACTGTGATGTGTTACTGCAGAGAGCAAAATGACAGATTTGCCCCAGACTGAGCATGATGGGGTTGAACTCATGAAAGCCTGCCAGAGAGGTACGAACACTGAGATGCGTTTGGTATAGCCTGTTCCAACCTTTTGCCAAACAAGAGCCCCTGTGGGAAGGAGTTATCATGCAACCTCTGCCAAGATGAGGCCAACATGTGCCAGCCTAGCATAGGGCAAGTGCAGTACTGCAGAGAGAGGGGAAAGCTGTATCTCCACATGGCATAAACAGCTTAACCTCTGCCAGGAAGGTGCTACTCAGTGCCAAGCTAACACAAGGTAAGGGCACAGAGACGTGCTTGCAAGAGGGGTAAAAATCTCTCTGCGTGTGTAATATGTCACAGCTTTTCATACTGATAACATATATTTAAATTAAAATAAATGCTGTCATGTTACCAATGTACAAACTCAATGTAAAATGTATCATTTAATCCACGGTCAAGTCAGATGAAGTTATGATGCAAAATAAACAAAACGCAAGACTTCCACAGCGTTGTAACTACAGTACGGTATCACAATTTAACAGAGACACTAAGCTGGGCCAAAAGAAGGTTCCCTCTGAGATTTGGCCTTTCTGTTGGGAGAAAGTGCCAACTGCATGGAGAGTATTTATCATTACAATAGCACAAAGACAAGCTGTTCCTGGGAACACTATAACTGCCACAAAATAAAGAAAATATATACAAAATAATAGAAACTTGAGGGACAAAAGCAAATGTAACAACTTCATTCAGCTGGTCATTCGCCTACAGTGTTTACTCAGCCACCACTTTATTAGTCACAACTTGTAATCACAAGTATTACTGAACGGTCAGAACTGCCTTGATTCTTTATGCCATAGATTCAAGAACGTGTAGGAAACATTCCTCACAGATTTTGGTCTTAATTGACACGATAGCATTACACAGTTGCTCCGTATTTGCCCCAAAGGTGTTCTATGGATCTGGTAACTGTGGAGGCTATTTCAGTACAGTTAACTCATTGTCATGTTCAAGAAAACAGTTTGAGCTGATTTGAGTTTAATTACATGTTGTGTTGTGCCGCTAGAAGCAGCTGTCAGTAGAAGAGTACAATGTGGTCATAATGGGATGGACATGGTCAGCAACATTAACGAGGTAGGCTTTGGCATTTAAACAATGCTAAATTGCTATTATGGAAGCCAAAGTGTGCCAAAAAAACATCCCCAACAGCCAGAACCGTTAATACAAGGCAGGATGGATCCATGCTATCACGTTGTTTATGCCAAATTCTGCCATCCATTTTATTTTTGCTTGTTGTCCAATTTTGGTAAGCTTGTGCAAATTGTACCCTCATTTTCCTGTGCTGTCATGAGCGCCGCCCGCTGTGGTCTTCTGCTGTTGTAGTCCATCTGCTTCAAGGTTTGACATGTTGTGCATTCAGATATGCTCTTGTCATTCTGGTGAGCAATCTGAATTTCAGCATGCCATCTTGGCCATGTCTACATGCCTAAACGACTTATATATTTGTATTAGCAACCAGTTAAACAGGTTCACTTAATAAAATGACCAGTGAGGGTATTGTGTCTTTATAAGAAATAAAATGCAAAACTACAGAAAACAACCACAAGTCCATGAAAATTTAAAATTCATGAGCCAGTGGATTCATTCATTTTTGAACATCAGATCTCAGCTAGACACCACTGAATACACCTGTAAAAACTGCTAGAGCACATTATGATCCAGTACTTAAACCACTTGTTGAGGTGGTCTGGGACACATATGACTATATGTATCCAAATGATCTTCCCAAAAAAAGTGTAACAAGAGAATATATAATCTCTGCAGGATGTGGCTCTTATTTTGCAGTCGCTCAAAAGTGACTGTCTTGCTCATCTCAACAGTATAGGCAGGTTACATTTATTATTTTGTTTTCTTTGGTAGTTCTGGGTAAACAAATGTGATGCTTCACGCAGTTTCTCAATTACGTTTCTCAAGTTTGGCTCTCGAGAAGTCTGGAAATGACGTAAATAATGCTGTCTGAACACAAGCCTTATTATTATTATGATTATTAATTGGTTGCCCATGTGTGTTTGTTTTAAAATTTACCTTATAAGTCATTAACCATTTCAACAACAAGCATGTTCCTGTTATGTCCCTACCCTTTAAGCAACCCCTGGAAATGTAACTAGTACTGGTGTGTGCTACTTGAATATTTAGTATTTTTCTAAATGCTTTGCAGATTTAAGTGGGTTTGTATGTGTGTGAGCTTCTATCTGTGTTTTTGCTTTGCTTTCCTCAGTTTTAGTGCAATGAGCTCCCCAGTACATTTTTGTGTATGCGGGGAAAACCTGGCATGAGGTAAAAACAAGATAGTGAAAAAGGATTGTCAGCCACAAGACACATGGACATAGAAATCCCAATGAACTGGGAAGAGAGATAACAGCCCTGTGAGGAAAAATGACAAGCCAGCTGACTTGTGACTACAACCTGCCAATGAATAGGAGCACCGCGGGGCAAACGGACTGACCCATCTGTATGAGATGGAAGGAGGTGAAATTGGGGTAGAGAAAGCGGGGGGGAGTGCGAACACATCCTGAATCAATGCCAGTCAGCTAATATACACTGCAGATAGGAGAGACCAGGTGGTAGGGAAAGGTCAGACAGCTCCACACAGTGTATAGCTGAGACCACTCAGTGTTTTCCTCTAACAGTCTGGCATGCTCAGTGTTTCTCTTTACCTGCCCAACACTAACAGCGGAATGTCGTCCTATTTATGAAACAGGTGCACCAGCGTGGAGGAACAGATTGCCTGTGGTCTGAGTTGCAATGTGAGTGTAATCAGTAAATTGTTGTTCTTTTCTTAGTGCATATGCATTTAATGGAGGATAAAAAAAAAGCATGATTGATGAAGATATGATATGGTGGTTGATTACACACTTTGCTGGAATTGAAATTAACTCATTCTGTAGAAGTCTGACTTCACCACATAAAAATATCAAAGGTGGGTATATTGGATTAGAAACTGATTTCACAAAGAAGGGAAAAGTGCTTGTACATAGCCAGACTAAAAGCATCAAAGTGCAAAACAAAAATGCTATGTGAAATTTATTATTGAATACGTGCGTGAGCACATGCATCTATTCTTATATATTGTAATGCCATATTAACAGACAGCTATCTTTTCTTTCTTTTCAGTTTTTCACAGATGGAGCATTTGGAACTTCAGCCTCACAACATTTTGAATCATTGCGTGATTTACTACATTGACAAAAAGTGAAAAGTTCAAGTGGCTGGAAAAATGAGCTGCTGCTTTGGAAATAATAAAAGAGCACAGTAGAAAAAAAAGAAGAAAAGAAACATCAGCCTAAAAATGAGAGTAAATGCCTTTCTAACATAGAAATGTGACTATTATAGATACAGCAGATTTAGTATCAACTCTGTATTTAATCTAAAATATGGTGTTCAGTTTTTGTCTCCGTGCTGTGTTTATCCTGATTTCTGTGAAGTGTGACTGCAAGGTGCTATCAGGCGCATTACACTCTCTCATTATCCTTCCATTCACAGAAACACACAAAGTTGTGCTCCTTCTAATGAGATGCATACGCGATCATTGCAAGTTATCTAACATACATTCACTCCCTTATGTAGCAAGCAAGCTCTGCTCTGTGTATTTGGTAAAAGACAGAGCAATTTGGGCATTTCACTCAACAGCACCAGCCACATTGTGACATTTAAAATGTTATCTAAATGGATTTTAAAAATACGACAAATATGGAAACACAGTAATTCTGTGTTTCTTTTCTGCTGTTTCAACAGCTTGTAGTTAATTTAATTTAGTATTTAAAGCACAAGGTAAGAAATCCTTGTGTATACTGTAAAGACCGTGACTGATATCAGGGAGAGACAAGTGTAGAAAATTTATTTTCCACAAGACTGAGAAAAACAAGCTAAAATGCATGCCGGTTAGAAATCCTTTCACTGATATTGATTTGTACTCACGTACCATTATAAGGTAGTTTCACTGATATTGATTTGTGAATTAGCTAATAGGTTGAATAAGAAATACAAAATATTTTAAGGGGAGATTGGGGGGGGGGGAGTGAGGCGGTACAGCTATCACACATCTATCAGTCTGCAGGTGCTGACACTTTTAAATGTGAATATGGGCTTGTGTGCCTTCACGTGCTGATCTGCATAAGATACAGTCATAATAGGTCTGTCTGTGTGTATGAGTGGATGCCGGCATTTGTTTGTTTGTTTGCAAATGTGTTCTCTTGTCTGCCAAGCTTTGCTCCTGTATCACTGTCCATTTATCTGTCTGCCCACTTGTCTCTCTAGCTTTTTGTATGTGCATCTAATCATGGAGCTTTGACAAAACTGACCAATCCAGATCATTGAGATGTCATCTAAGCATCCTGCTGGAACTGAGTACTTCATCTACTTCCTTAGAGCTGACTTATTCTTTTTACAGTTACATGTTGTGTGCTGAAAATATATGAAAACCAAACATATACAGGAAGCAGACAGAGTAGCTGAAGAAAATAGTTTTATTAGTAGTTTGGTCTAAAAGAAGCTTGCACAAAACTAAAGATGAACAAAGCACACAGATGCAGGCAACAATGGACACATGACATCTTATTTTTTTCTATGAACAAACAGTGAATTCTGTTTATTATCAAGACAGATCATGTTAACTTTGTACTGTGGGCTATAGAATGATAAACACCTAAGTACCAAACGTCTACGTCCTTTTTATTCTTGGCATGGTTTTTCCTTGACCCTACTGTCCCCACTTTGGTGCCATTATCCATTTCTGTCTCAGCACTTATCATATCTACATAATGCATTTCTGTTTATACTTTTGTAAATCTGTGACTAAGATTTTAAAAGGGTAACAACTATATAACAGCTCTTGACCCCTTATAATCAACTCTAGAGCTGCACTTGTTTTAAGTTTGAGGGAAATTATTGGACAGAACTCTTTTTTTTCTGTTTCTGTTCCAGACACATCAGTGTCCAAATGCATCTACAGCATTCTGGTTGTACTCTGTCTCTTGCTTTTTACAACCTTTTTCTCCATTATCCATTTGTGCATTACATCTCCTTTGTAATCATCCACTGTTTCCTCTTCCCTCCTCTGTCTAAAATTGGATTTCCTGACATAATCAGCAACATAAATTTCAACTTCCTGTTTCCGATAAGCTGACAGTATAAAGCAAGAAATAGCTAATAACACAGTCTGTGTTATTTGCGCTTTTTCTCGGTCACATTCTGATTCTACTGTCTTGCATTATCCTTCGGCGATATCTATCAAATACTGAATAAGCTGAGGACAAACTAGGCTTCTTTAGACTGAATGACAGACATTTCCAGAAGTAGTTACATCTAACATTTTATAGTTTCTTCCTTTTTAATATCTCAGTAATAGATGTTTTTTTTTCTTTTTTTTATCTTTTTGTTTCAACAAGGGTTCATCTTCTTAATTTGAAACTTTGGGGATGCTAAGGACTCAAGTAAGTGTAGTGCTGAGTGTGAGGTCATTCGAAATGAAAGTGGTCTCATTTTTTGGATCTTCTCCCTGTTGAAAAGCTGCCAATTTGCAGAGGGATGTCACAAAACGATGATGATACCACAGTGCAGGTAAAATTGTAGCCTCATAACCTTAATCTGTGACCTCACAGATGAAGGCACACTCCTCTGGGATGATGTAACCACTTCAAACAACATTGCTTCTAAATAAATCTACACAGACTGTAATATCTACCTTCTGATGCTAGCATCACTAGTACAGTATGTACAGCTGCAGTGCACCTACACAGCAATATTCACATATGCACTAGTTTTAATTTGACAGCAGGGAGAGACAGTTTATGACTATAAGTATGGCAACACACATCCTGGAAAAACGTACTGTATGACACGAGTGACATTTGTCACATCAGTAAAGCATGCTTTGTATCACAGTGATCCATGCTACTAATGCCGATAGCATGGGTATTTAAAATAGTTTCTCAGCAAAGCTCAGCAGCATCACCGTCAGGTCAGCTACACTGCACTGATTAAAATATCTCAGACGTGTGGAAATATTTAACTTTAAATCTACCCACAAGCTGGAATAGTTCGGCTCTGCTTAAGTTTAGAATTTATCGAGTATGAGATCCTTCTTTTGTAGCAGCCTCCCCTACTCTAATGTAAATCTAGCTTAACCATTACGCCTTCAGAGTCAAGCTATTTAATCACGGGGGAAAAGAAGATGTTGGTGACACAATTCATCCAACGTGTACTACAAGCTGGAGAGTACGCAAGACAAAGTCAACCATAAGCAAACAAGCTGGCCAAATATAGGCAAATTCTAAATCTTAAAGCACTGTCTACTGTCAGTAAATCTCTGGTGTTTCTTTTATTCATTCTTGTAGCCTCCTACAGTGTACAGCCACCTTACATTTAAACATTTCATGCATCCATGGTCACATAAACGCAGGTTACTACCCGAGGGCTCTTAAACACATAAGCCAACTTCTTCAACGTGAATACAAGTAAGTGGTATCTTGGCAACTGGGAACATGGACACAATAATATAGTGGCTTAAGGGTATGGTTTCTGGAGCCTGATATTTTTCAAGTGTCAGAGTTTCTCTCTAAGGCACCTTAAATTGATTCAACCAAGAAGAAAAGAGCACATTCACACATGTATAATATGGAAACGTACAGCTCACACTGCAATCTGCTAGCTACTAACAGGCCACTATATTTGGAGCTGTTACAAGGCAAAAGGCAGTCACTTTTGTTAATTTTGTTCAATAATCTCACTAGCTTTTAAATTCATGAGTGTGACTTAAAGATGCCAGTCCCAAGATATATGTTACAGGATTAAAGGTTAAAGCAAAACAGGTTAGAGCAAACCATGCATACAAACATCTATGAATGGTTGCTTCTGTGATGTAGAGCTGAAAAGGCTTTACACACTACTGCTCTATATTTTTTCATTTTTGTATTAATGTATACTTTTTTTTTCCACAAAAAGAGAGAATGAATGAGTCTGTGTGATTTCATACAAGGTTGTAATCACTAAATAAACCAATAAGTGCACTAAACAGTTGACCAGGCTGGGCTGCAGATTATGTGAGACTTACAAATTTTTGGCACCAAAGTGGCAATGCACTTCACTGGACTGGCATTGCCGGATCCTTTGCCGTGCCTCTGCTCCCACTGGGGCACACAGTGAGTCTCCATCATGCTAAACCAGTGTGGCTGATGAAATCAACATAGCCCCAGAAAAGATTTCAGTTAACCAGTGCAACACTGTGTTATGCAGCATCTGCCACAAAGATGTCTACAGATGCTGGATTTTCACCGTGCATCTGAATTTACTGAACTGTGTTCAGAATCGACAGCTGATTCTCAGTTGCTGCACACACATGTATACTGAAGCAATGGAGCATTTTTTCAGCATCAGTGTCAGCTTTCCTATAACACACCTAGACACATAGAATAAAGAAATGCATTATGGACACATGGCCTGGCATTATGTATCTTAGATTAGGGATACAAAACGGGCTAATTTTGTTTTGAAGCATTGCTCTCTCAGTTTCATGTGTGTTACTTAGGCAGCCATATTTGAATCTTTAGCAGGAATCCTGTTTTAAAATGTGACTATCCCTGGTGAGATAATCATCTGTAATGGTAATGCTAGGCATTTTGCTCATTATTAAACCTGGATACGATGGAAATAATGCACTGAAAAAAAACAGAGCATTGTAATTAAGAAAGCCATTTATCAATTTGCACAAACACACACCACCTCCTATTAACAAGGCAACCTTGTGTACCAGCAATAGTGGTATGGATTATTGCTTTCTTTATTTATTGCCTGCCGGATGACAGACCTGTAAATTTATCATATTAAAGTGTTATTATTTTTTAAATATAGCATTGTTATTTTATCCTTGCATCCCTGTATGTCTGTAAATATTGACTTTAATCTGACTTTAAACAGCCAATACTAAATATTCTTAAGCATATTCTTGCATAGGCTTTTCACACACTCTTATAGATGTGTAGCGGCGTTTAATCTGAAAATCCAAATGCAGTTCAGCTGTGGTTTTTCCCTCGTATAAGTCAAACCTAATAACTATTATTGGATCTGAGTGACCATGCATTTTCTCTCTTACACACTGGCGTGCATATATGCACACATGCACACCCGCATACACACACCCACATGCAGATAACCTGAAGCGCTCTGCAGGACCATTTATCACAGGCTGGCAGAAGACAGTAATGACTGAGTGATGGAAACAGATGAGGAAATGGAATGATGTAAAAACGATTTTAAAAAAGAAAAAGAAAACAGACACAGCGTTCCCGGGGGATGGTCCAGGACTGCTATTAAGACTTCTAACAATTCTCACACCCAGGTCCTCTTCTCTCATGAGACAATGGGGGGAGGGTTGGAGGGAGGCGCGGGGTGACAAAAGAAGATGAAAGAAAGCAAATACAGTAAAAATGAATCATGTCTGCAAAAGAAAGAACAGAGAGAAAAAGTGGGAAATGAAAGCAAGGGAAACTGAGGACAACTTGGATGATGATTAGGAGGGAGAAGAAGGAGGCTGCGTGGTAAGAACAAAGAGAAGAATAAAAGAGACTGAAAACAAAAACACAGGGACAAGGGGGATAATAGGTAAAACTGTGTGCATGTCATAAGGGACCAAAAACATACAGAAGTGAAAAATAAACAAGGCAAAGAGAAGACTGACACATAGATACTGAGGAGAGAGCAGACTCAGAAGCCCTTGTAATTAATGGGAATACTCAAGAGATATAAAGAGAAATCAAACTGTCGGTGTATCTGTGAGCTCCCCTCTTGACTGACAGCTCCCTATACATGAGTGAATCATGCGTTTGTCCAACTGCTACACTGATTGGTCTTCATTGGAATTCAACATCTGACTTGTCCTGGCTCCCAAGACAAAAAGCAGCAAGGTGGGACAGAGAGAGGCGAGAAGAGACAGAAAAAAGTGACCAACCCAAAAGATTATTGACTGCATATAAAAGATGTAAAGCTAACAAAGCTAGCATTAAAAATCAATAGAAAACACAGCAGACGCATAATTACAGCACCATTATTAACGATAAGAAACAAGGGAGTCCAAGAAGGAGTGAGACTAAAGCAGGAAACAAAGTAACTTATACTAATATATTTATATTTGAGCGGGAAAAGAAATACCAGTTGTCTAATATATCCACTATCCCTCCCAAACAATCTTAGCCTTGCCTCTGTAACTACAAAGAACATTAAATATGGAGCTGCCATGAAAGAGGATAAGAGGAAGACCACAGAGAAGATTCATGGATGTAGGGAAGGAGGACATGCATAGGGTTTGGTGTGACAGAGGAGGCTACAGATAGGGTGAAGGCAAAAGACTGACTGTGGAGACCCCTAAAAGGAGCAGCAAGAAGAAGAAGACGACGCTTCCTTAGTAAAAAGAAGAAAGATGCAAAAAAAAAAGCTCAGGATGGTGACCCATATTCTTTTAGTTATTCAGCGCGGTAAGCTTGCTTTGAAAACAGCTTTTCAACTTAATCTAATGTGTCAATATAACAACTGCACAGCAACAAACTGGAGCTTCAGACTGGAAAAAAATAAAAATAAAAAAAACAAACACTCTGCTGCAGTTACACAAACATTTGTGCCAACCATACAAAGAACCAGCTTTAAATTATGTTTAAAAACTACACATCAGCACTTCTCATTATTTTTATATTCATCAGACGTCCTCAAAATAGCACTTGCCACTCGCCAGGACCTGTATGCATCCAATTTATGGTTATCTAAAGACCTGAGAACTCAACAAATAAAATCCACATATTTGTCAGTCTGTCATTAATTGTTGCTTTTTCAGGCCTAACTTGTAAAGTGTCGGGAATTTCTGGCATCAAGTCTGTTCCAATAAATAAATGAAAAAATAAACAAATAAATAATGGTAACAAAAACTGTAGCAACTTATTCTTCACAAGCTACTTGATAAAAATACCAGAGGCCCTGCCTCGAAACCATTTAAATGTTCAGTTTAAATTTTTGATATGTTATGAAAGGACTTCCTCGACACACAGTTTAACAGCACTGCCCATTAGGGCATGCAACAACAGCCTTAACTCTGTCATTGCTGCAGTGACATAAATCTCACTGGTTAGACGATGAACATGACTTTCCACTCTGTATTACACAGGTCTCTTAACACAGACTGCCTTGCAAGAAAAGGTTGCCTTCCAGCATATGTCTCTATTCCCCTTCTGTTCCCTTCCATTTAGTTAGGCTTGCGATACGTGTATTCAGCTTCGAATATGAATCGAAGGCATCACGAAAAGATGAGTCACAAATGCCCTTGTATAACTCAACTAGATGTTCAGTCAGTGATTTTTCTGCATTTGTATGGACAGAGCACTAACAAGCATCCTTGTGCTTTCCATGTTTGGAATACTTAATAAGCAGGATCTAAAAAAAAATAGATGGTGCTAGATGGATAAAGATTCAGGAAATACTTGTCAAGTCAAGATGAACCGGATAAGGAAGGTTTAGGAACACATTATGTATGTGCTTTTTAAGTTCTGGCAAGTACAACTCTATTTCCAAGGAGGTTAAGTTGCTGTGCAAAATGTAAATAAATATGTGAAAAAAAAACATAAAGTAAAATAAGTTTTATAACATTTATTGTCCTGTCTCCCTATTATTCTGCTTCTGGCTGGATTGAGGGGGCGTCTTCACCTCTCCTCTTCTCTGAGCATTGCAAGCTGGCACATTGCTTTCCGGAGATCAAAGAATTACCACACAGCAGCCTTTGTTCTCTCTTGCTTGGAAAAAAAAAAGAAAAAAGCATTTCATTGTCTGTATCAGACAGTGTCATTGATCCCCATACAAGAAGTACAGGAGAGAGATCTCTTTGATACTGTGGGTACGACATTTATGGTAAGGTGACTAACAAGGCTTATTCTCAAGATGAAAAAAGAAAATCAGCGCAGTGCTCTGTAATTATTGAAGAAATTCTTCTCACATAGTACGCTGGTGTTACTTTCATAGGTATTCTGTACTTTGAGATGATGAAAGTTGTTGGCTATAGGTTTATTGATTTCCTGTATGTACTGTTAATTAGTAGAGATCAATAGCGGTCACTGTAAGTGCCGATTAAAACGGACAAAAGGGCATAATTCAATTGCGTGACAAGATCGTGAAAAGATTAAATCTGATTCTGTTGCGACTGTTCATATTCTTTATGCATTGCACTGACAAAACAGTCAATGGAAAAACACAGATTAGTCTAGGAGGAGGAAGGAAACGATCTGAAGAAATCAGCTTTTTATATTCATACATTTTCCACGACTCTTGGGGCACTTGTTTGTTTCTTTCCTGTGGTGACGTGCATTCCACTTTACAGTCTGGATTGTTGTGTTGTGCTATTTGCTGGGCTGAGCTGCTCCAAGTCTTTTTTTCTTCCTCTTTTTTTTACCAGTTTTAGAAGTCTGGGGGTTGAAAGGCACAGAGGCAGTGTCTGGAAATTGGAAGTCATGCTTCTTAATCCTCTAGCATTTGAATACACAGGAGCGGATCTAAAGTCGACCGCGTTCACGCATGTGCAGCTACCTAACAAAGACATTCACAAAGAGAAGTGCGTACAAATTCATAATATAAAAGAAAACCCAAGACTTGTACCTGCGTACACATATCCAGTACACAAAGTGTGATTATAGCGTAAACACTGGCCATATGGGGTGTGGATGCAACCAACAATAAAATTATTCATAAATAAAAACATACTTAATATTGATTTGACGAATTGGGGGGGGGGGAGAAGTTAGCTGGTGAGACAGCAGAGAAGTGGTAGGAAAAGAGGAAGGAAGGATGGATGGCAGTGAAAGATTAAGGCACAGAGAGGGGCACGAGGGAAGGGAGAGTGCCACGAGGCCAGACGGTGAATGGATGAGAAATCGAGAGTGCGAATGAAACGCAGGGCAAGAGAAAGAGAAATATTGGCTTTCAATCACACATGCAAGCACATGCACGCACTCACACGCACACACATGCACACAGAGGCCTTATTGTGTTTTAATGCAGTTTAATGGGGCCCTTTCTCCAGGCCAGGGGGAGTGCAACCAATTCATTGCTATGCTGTACACACCGTCTCTCAGAGCTGAGGCAAGGAACTGAGCAAGAGCACGCATGAGTAAAAGGGGAGGGAGAGGCAGAGAGGGAAGGGGATTCAGGACATCAGTGTCTGTCAACCTTGACTTATAGCACAAGCTTCTCTTTCTCTTTGTGTCTCATCTCAGGATCTTTATTCCACTGCTTAGAGTGCCATACTGTAGTTTTTGCATATTTTAGTGTATGTACAACAAACTGCAATTGCCGATCCTACTTGTAAACTAGAGCACAGGTTTGGAGTGCATGGTTTCACTAACGGGACTCCTAGGCTTCACACCTCATCTTTGCATGTGTGAATGCTGGATATTTTCATTCACAGATTTGTATGTTATGTAAGTGGCCTTTCATAATGACCACTCAATCTACTGCTCATCTATTTTTCTTTAGTGACCAGCAAGACAATGTTGAGAGCCAAGGTTGGCTTTGTCACACTCCACTTGCCTTTGCCCCCCCTGCCATTGTCCCTCTGTAATCACCAGACATGTTTCATCTGCCTTGGCAACGAGTGTGCTGCTGTCAGCACAGAAAATCCACCTGCATGCCTGGACAGCTTTCCAGTGATTCAAGGGTAAACACTGATGAGATCTGGTGCTCTCTCCTCATGGTGTTCCATTTGGATGACAGCAGCATGGAGGAGTATAGTGACGAGCTTCCTGAGCCCTGATGTCTGAACACAACATGTACTTTACACACCAACAGCCCCTGCCAGCAAACAAAGACCAAGGGTAAAATTGATAAAGGCTCCAGTTATGGCCCCATGCCCCTTCTTTCCACTAAACACAGGTATTTAACAAAGACCAAAGCTGGTTACAGTAGTTCGGATCATTGATCCTCTCCACAGGGTAGTATGTTCAAGGTTCTGCTGTCCTTAACATGTATCGTTGTCAAACATGACATATCCACTGCTTGTTAATGTAAATATGTAATCAGCTAATCACTTGGTAGCAATTCAATGCATTTTAGGCACGTAGACATGGTCAAGATGACCAGCTGAAGAATCAAAATGTTGAACAAAGATGATTTAAGTGCCTTTGAACTCATGATGGTTGTTTGTTTTAGATGGGTTGGTCTGAGTATTTCAGAAATTGCTGATCTCTACTCTTCCAACAGGATTAACAGAGAATGATCTGAAAAAGAGAAAATATTCTGTTTTTAATTCTTGGAGTAAAACTAACTTTTTGATGCCAGAGGTCAGAGGAGAATGGCTCGTGTCCTTTGAACTGATAGGAAAGGTACAGAAACTCATATAACTGCGTGTTACAACCAGTCTGTACAGAAGAGCATCTCTAAATGTACAATACATCAAACCTTGAAGCAAATGGGCTCTAACAACAAAAAGGCACACCGGGTGCTACTCCTGTCAGCTAAGAACAGGAAACTGGACAATAGGACCTTGGATAAATGTTCCCTCGTCTGATGAGTCTCCATTTCTGATGCAAAATTCTAGCAAAAAAATGCTAGGGTCAGAAACATGAAAGCATGGATCCATCCTGCCTTGTATCAACAGTTCAGGGTGCAGGTGGTGGTGGTGTAATGGTGTGGGAGACATATTTGTGCCACTTTTTTGTACCAATTGAACATCCTTTTAATGCCACATCCTACCTGAGAATTGTTACTATCCCTGTCCATCCTTTTATGACCACAGTGTACCCATCTGCTGATGGCACAAAGCTTGAATCATCTTAAACTGGTTTCGTGATAATAATGAGTTCACTGTACTCAAATGGCCTCCACAGTCACCAAATGCCAACCCAAAAGAGCACCTTTGGGATTAGGTGGAAAGGGAGATTCACATTATGGATGTGCAGCTAGCAAATCTGCACCAATTGTGTGATGCTATCATGTCAACAAAATCTCTGAGGAATGTTTCTAGCACCTTGTTGAGTATGTGAAAAATTAAGGCACTTCTGAAGTTAAATGCAGGACATACTGAGACCACTGTTAGTTGTGTTGTTGGTAGTTTGTACTGATACTCATTAATTATCCAGATTGCACTAAAGGTCACTGAGATATTGTGTATACTGAACTCTGTGTACACATTTCTCCAATCATTCAAGGAAAATATTATGTTTGCCGGACAAGAATAGTTCAGAATCAGAAATTAGACTGTCTATTTATTAAACTGGTCTTTTTTGGCAAATTAAAACAATGTCTTGCTGTGGTTCCTGACACTGGGAGTTTGGACTCCTACACATATCACTTGAATCCCACTTGATCCAAGAGCATTTTAAGATATACTTTTAAAAAAAGCCTTGTGTTTCCTGTCTATGCACATCATTCATATCAGTGATAAAAGTATTTATCACTTATTTGCTCTTAATAAGCGCTATGGTTTTATTTTTATTTATTATGGGTGTAAGTATTTTGGTGTTTTTAGTGATTGTTACATGATGTTATTCAACTGAGCTATGCAAAGTGTAAGACTATTGGTTGGTGGTTTTTATTGCTCTTTTATATAGGGTTAGTGTTTTTTTCTGTAAGAAACTCTACTCTTTCACCGAAATTGGAGCCTTATCTTATGAAGACGATCAATAAGATGCAAAAAGTAGATAAATACACATTATTATTCATCATGATAAATGCAACCAATAACATGTGAATAATTATGGGACCAGGTTTATTAACCTTTATTAGTGTAATAAAAGCTCAAAGATAGAATGAAGGTCATTAAGCAAAATTGTGGTTTCAGATCATGTTTTTTGCTACCAATTTGTTGAAAAACTACCAGCTGAATAGGTACTCTATGTACTGCAGTTAGGTTTTATTTATCTTTTTCATCATTAGCAATTACTCTGTGTGGACAGAAAAACAAACCAAGCCAAGAAAAACAACCAAAAAACAGCAACAATAAGTTTTGTCCTACTAGATTAAATTCTGAATCCTATCTTTGCACATCAGTGGATTTAGCTGTCACAACCCATTTAGTCCCTGAACTCAGGTTGCATGCTAGGCAGTGACAATTGGCTGCTGCAGGACATATGTCACATTAGCAGTCATCTTCATGTTTTCAAGCTGAACACAGGCCTAACTTCCTCTCCTTTTATACATTTTAAGTGTTTTTTAATGCCTCATCTGGGAACTTAGTTTGTATTCTTCCTATTTTGCAGATTGTGTACCATAGGGAACTAGATAACTGTGGAATATGTCCTCAGAAGCACCAATTGTCAAGGACTCCAGAAACAACATGTAAGTGTGTTTGCATGATGACAAAGAGGGTGTTTTCAAAAATTACCAATGTGCTCTAAGTGAGGCGGAATAAATTTAAATGAAATCCCCACTGAAAGGGCAGGGGCAAGGTGGCAGTGCAGATTAAATGCAGGACCTTTAACCAGGAGGCTCATGCTCATGTCCCATGTTGGAACATCGTTTGTGGACCTAGCTCATTTAATCTTTTTTTCCCCCCTTTTCTTTCCTGGTTTCCTTTCACAGTCCAAAGAAGTGTGTGTTGGGTTAATCTAAAGCTCTATAATGGACTGAAAACCCATCCAGAGTGTACCCTGCCTGTGACAGCTGGGACAGACTCCAGCCACACTCCAAGTTCAGTTCGGTGAGCAGTTAAGAGAATGGACAAAAAAACTAAAAAGACATCTATAGAGGACTGTTTATTTACTTATTGCATACAATCACTAGTGGCAAGAAAAGGCTGCTGATTCAATTCCAACCAGAGACACAAATCCCTTTTGGAGTGGTGTCAGGAAGAGCATCTGTGCGAAACGCCGCCAAATCAAACATGTGGAGCTACCCGCTATGGAGACCCCTTGTGACAAGGGAGCAGCCCAAGGTAGCTTTTAAACTATCACCGGCTATCACCAATTTACAAATCAAACCCCAAAAGCAGAGCCACAGACTTGATTAATTCCAGTTAAAAAAGGCTGCTCACTTAGATCAACACGGTCCCATTTAATTTTGCTTGTCATATCTGCTGTTAGTTCTGTATGTTGACAATTACTTTAAACATGTTTAACTAAGCTTGACAACGCAACAGTGCTGATTGTTTTCCAGAATTTTGGAGTGTAATAAGCATGGGATGTCAACAAGATGTTAAACCTGCAGGTGCTCAAATACAAAATAAATGAGGACAGCTGGCAAAGGTGGCTGACATCACAAGCACAAAAGCATTCTGTGGGTCCAAAAAACCCCTCTTCCATTAAGTGCTTGTGGTCTCCACAGGGCAGTGATAAAATATGAATGAATTAGTGGCTACACAGGGTTATTTCACACAAAATAGATGACAGCCTTCCTTTTAAGAACGGTTTACACCAGGCACATATTTCCCAAAGGAAATTTGTGATAAAAATCGCAGCTTGATGGCTGCCAAGAACATGCGCATACACAGAAAAATCAGAAAGCCATTTGTGTTCAACAGACAACATATCAGAGAGCTCTAACCGCTCTGGTCCCATGGTAATACACATCAAACACTGTGTATCCTCTTGTCCTCTCCTCAACTCTCCGCTGTCACTCTAGTCTCCTTTGCCAATCTTTTCTCCACAATCATCCACTCTTTCCTGCCTTTTTAGATGTTTACGCTTTTGTCCAAAATCCATTTCTTCTGTTACTTTTCACCCAGTGGACACATCTCTCGTCTCTTCCTCAAAGCTCCTACATCACCCGCTCAGTAATCTTACCAAGAAAATAGTGTCACTAGCCAACTATTCAGGCATCTTTCTGTACTTTTTTTTGTTCTATAAAGTTTCCTCCCTTCTTGTCCACGTCAGCCCTCCTTTCAAACAACCCTCAGCTTTTTATAGCTGCCAACTTTTACTTTGATTTTAGATTTGCTGCTCTTATTTGCCATCCTCTTCTGACCTGCCTTTAAGTTCCAGAGTATCATGTACTTAATGTTAACTTTGAGCATTTGCTACAGCTTACTTTTTTCCTAACTCCTTTCTCATGACCCATTAAGCCCTCTTATTTCACTGTTTCAGCCACTAAGATGATTAGATTCCCCAATCCCATTATTCATGAAGCTAGACTCATGGATTCACATTTCAAAGCTAACTGGCAGTACATGTTAACTTAAACCCTGTCCTTACCTCCCCTCATTTGTTGCTTCCTCTCCTCTTTCTTTGTCATGTCTTTTCTGGCCTCTCCCCTCCCCTCATACTTGTCAGTGCTGCTCTCCTACTTCATTCCTTTAATTTTCTCTTCTTCTATTCTACCCATCTGCTCATCTCATTTCACGTTGTCTCATCTCCAGAAAGAGGCAACCCCACCCCTTTTATTCTCACAGTTTACCTCCTATAACCTCTCTCACCCTGTTATTCTCCTCTATCTTGACTTTCTTTCTTTTCTCCTTCTACTGGTCTCTCTTTCTTTATCTGACTCTCAGAAGACCTTCTGGCTAAAAGGTGTGAAGGAGGAACTAAGTGCTTTCTCCTGTCTATAAACACTGTCCTTTATGCCTGTGTGGCTCCGGGCCTGCCTGCCTGTGGGAGGGAAAGAAGGGAGCTGTCTGCAGAGATTTATCTAGTGCTCAATCTATTTTGTCTGAAATCTTCGAACACTCGCTCTGTCCCACCTTGTCCCCTTAAAGCGAAAGAATGGTGAAATTAATGAAAGAACAATAAAGAGGGTGTAGCTAGACAAAAGAATAAATGTCCTATTCTTCTATGTAGACAAAGAATAGCACCAAGCATCTTAGTATGCAGTTTCATCAAAGATGCAGTACATTGATGGGCCTGAAAGTGAGATAAATTAAATATAAATATAATCGATTAATATACCTTTTCTAACCCATCAAATCAGAAATCTTTACCTTGGTAATGACACAAATGATTTAATCATTTGTAAATAAAGCACTAGTTTAATATGTAATACATGAGATTAACCCCAAAGAAAAAATATATAACTTAATATGAGAGCTATTTGCACTGTACCTCAGAAGTAATGTAACAATTTCCTTTGGACTTAAGGGCTTTATATTTATGCCAGAAGCTAAGGTTTAGAATTACAGTCCGTAACAATAAATGAAGGATAAAGATATCAAGGTTTTTGTTCAAGGGGACCTCATGAGGTCTGCTTGAGGCATACTGGAGGCTTGGACCTTGAAAAGAAGGACTGTAAGCACGATGAAAAATGTACAGTAAGAGTTGAAAAAAAAGAAAAGATAAAGCCAAAGAAAATTGTGTGCCTTTTGCACCCATGTACAAGAACTGAGGAGAAAAAAGATGGTGCAGATAATACCGAACTAAAAAATAGAGGACTTGTTCTGGACTTTAATAAATTTGCGCGATACTGACATCCTGTTTTCATCTGCTGTTCTTTGTACATGGACAAGAGTGAATGTACTTATTAGTGCAGCTTCAAGTTTTGGAGCTAATGTTAAAGGATATTTTAGCACTTATGTCACTTGAAGTAATGCTGAATTTTAAAAAAAATGCCACAAGTGGCTTTGTGTATTCACATTATGTTTCATGCGGAGCTGACATTTCAGTCATTATTGACATCTTCACCCAGGAGGGCTCCAAGTGCATGAAGAATAGACAATTTAACAGTCAAATAGCTCATTTCCTCTGGGCACATTCCCTATTCACCTTCCCCTTTCCCAATTTTCTTCTTCAAACCACAGGGGATGAAACTTATTTTCTTGTTCTGTTTTTTTCTGCTTTGTGCATCTCTCCCTGATTTCATCTCTCATGAATGGATATCTCACTCTCCCTATCTATCTCTTTAAGTGCTTGACTAGGGCCAGTGCCACTACATTGCCAGTTCCGAGCATTTCATTAAAGTGCTTCTTATACCTCACTTCTCTCCACATTCACCTCTGTGACCCTGACACTGTTGTTTGTAGGTGGGCATGTGCGCAACCATTCCCTGGGGAGCTGCCAGTAATGGTTCCACTTATTGCTTAAAAAAACAGACCAAATATCCTTGATAGGTCTCTTTTCTCCTCCTCGCCTTTACGCTCTCCTATTCTCAAATCTCTCAACCAGTTTCACCCACATGATTTACACACGTCAGCCACTTGTGATGGAGAAAGAGCAGTTTTAGCTTTCACTATGGTAAATTAGCGGTCCTACTGACAGACTGTCAACTGCGTGTCAATCATCAGCGTGAAATAGCTTCCCTGTGGGTGAAATGGCAGAGTTTAAAACTTGGCAGAGAGAAGAGAAAAGCTGTAATAGAGGAGTGAAAAGGAGGGGTTGAAGTTTTTCTTGACGCAGCTGCAAATATCACAAGTTGCGTGAGATTACGTGAGTTTCAAACAAGACTGAGGCATAATTTCAGCATGAATTGTTATCATTTCAAAATTGAATTTAAAAGAAACACCGCACATCGTGTTCCACCTGTTATTTCACCTGTTTCTCGTCTTCATTTTTCAGCCCATCATTCCTCTGTCTCTATTTTGGAAGCAACACTGAATGTAACAGCTTTTAAAATGAGGAGAGAAGAAGAAAGAAAAAAAGGGAAGAAAGCCAAAATCACAACAACAGTGGCCACAGAGGGGGCAGTAGGCAAAGCTGTGTAAAGATAAAGGGAGTGTGTGTGTGTGTGTGTGTGTGTGTGTGTGTGTGTGTGTGTGTGTGTGTGTGTGTGTGTGTGTGTGTGTAAGGGTTTCAGCGAGAGCATGCACGTGCGAACACACGGGATAAAACATAATTCCATGAACAGACGTGAAGACACTGACAGGTGTAATGGGGATAAAATTCATAGCCTGAATCACGTTGATTATTTGTTTTTGATTTTTGTAATGCAGTCAGCTCTGATGCCAGTAGTACCTTGAATTCAATTGGGCAGAATAAAAAGCAGTGAGACCACAAGAGAGCACTTTATTTCCAAAAAGCATCAAATCAAATCAGGACGGAGGTTTTTTTTTTTTTTTTTGGGGTTGTTTTTTTTCCCTTTTGCTTGCATCGTTTATGACTCTGATAAAAACACAAAGCATTAGAGTTGGGTGGCTTTGAGTAGCACTGTGTTTATGTGTGTTGATGTGTGGGCACTTGTGCTGCCACACTATATCAGTGCTATTTAGCAATTTATTGAGGGTTTTGTCCACTGGTGAAGCAGCACTCCACCGACTCAAGCTATTTCGGGGACTTTTCATGCTGCATAGCGATTCTAGTTTGCCGTTATGACATTTGCACATGTTTATAAGCTTGTGCAGATATTTGTCTGAGTCTCTGTGCACATGATCATAGCATTAAGAAAACAGACAAATACAAAAACAAATAAATAAAAACAATGCTAAGTTGATTCAGTCTCTACTTGAGAATATTTAGAGATCATCATCCTTAATGCTCATTATCAAGCTCAAAATCAAGCTCCAAGCTTTAAATTTAAATGTTAGTTTTAAGTGAAGAACTGTACTGTAGATATATATACTCTTTTAAATACATGGAAACCCAGGAAGGTGAAAACATCTGCTGTATTTCTTTAAAGAATTTTCCACAAAAAATCAAAACAATGACTTTGAATAGCTTCATGCGTATCTATCTAATTTTCTTGAATGTTTAACACTATTGGTCACAAGTCCATGTCTTATTTCAAAGTGCATTTTTCTGAAGCACAGAGCCTGAAAAATGTGTAACTGCCAAGTCCTTAATGTCTAGAAAGTAATGCACTCCCAAGACCTGAGATGAGCAGTCAGATATAATGTGGCTTGCTGCATAAAATTACAATGAAACGTTTAAGCTATGTTCTTTGAAGTCCAATGAAAATCATTAACCCTCTGTACCCCATAATGGCCGCAGCCGCCTGCTCTGCATATCCATCCCCATAATAGCCGGAGACAGCCAGCATTTTAATAAATTAATGAATTAATAATAATACATTTTATTTAAAAGCGCCTTTCAAGACACCCAAGGACACTTAAGAATAGAATAAAACACACAGTAGAATAATGACAAAATGAAGAACAATTAAAAAAAACACACACACAAGATAAAATAAACAGTATGTTCACAGTCAATATGCAGACTTGAAAAGATTTTGTGTTGACATTCAAACTGGGGAAGAGAAGCAATGTTTCTTATATCTGGGGGTAGAGAGTCTCACAGCCTGGGAGCAGAGCAACTGAAAGCTCTACTTCCCATGGTGCTGAGGCAGAAAGGAGGCACAGCAAGTTGGATAGAAGAGGAAGACTGACATTTTCCTACTACTGTTTGTGTATACAACCCTTTTTTGTACACACTGTCTTTTAAAATTTGAATAATTTCAACATTAAAAAATAAAACAGATATGCGTCACTCAAATATTTCGTGATATTTTATGTTTTTACCCCTGAGTCACACTGTAGTAAGTGTAAGCAGTGAGTCCACTGTTTGCCTCAGCTGAGTCCACAATTATTTGCTTTTGAGGAGGCTGTAAAACTTCATGAAAGGAGCATGATACAGATCAGTTCAGTTATCAGTTACACTTACTTCCGACTGACGACAGTGATACTGAGGTGAGCTGTTGAGAAGATGCTGAACTTTTCTGTTGATAAGAGCTGCTGTTTTTACCACTGTCAAGGTGTCTTCACTGTGCTGAAGACACCTTCTTTGAAGTTGGTCTAATATTGTCAGACTCAACCTATTAGTGATTAAACTCTCCTACAAATGGAACTGTTTGTGAGAGGTAAGTGATTTTTAGGACACTAGCCTAACATTAGCTAACATATAACCTAGCTAGCTTACGACCAGCTGTTGTTGTTTTGCTAGTTCGGTGTCAGCTCACCAGACAGCGGAGGATCCCATGTCTAATCTGCTGACACAGAGTAATTGTAATGATATTAGGGGAAAAAAGTGTTTTATATGTGTTTTTTGTGGTAAAGCCCTGATTTTTAGTTCAAAACATGAGGCTTCGGGCAAGCAGGAAGAGGGTGAGGTGGAGATGAGGTAAAAAAGAGCAGTAGTGGAATAGGCAGATGAAGATGGAGAGGGGGTGAAAAATAATATAAAATCTTAAATGGTAATGCATAGTTTGAAAGGGTCATTTTTAATCTTCAAATTCAAAACTCAAAAGAGACACATTTCAATAGTTTTTAAACTAAATTCATTACTAATGAATTACCTTACCAGACTCTCAGGAATCTGGACCATGACAATAGAATTCTGCTGGGATACAAATGATTAAAGGTGTGACCAGGGCTAATGATTCAAATATACTACAATATTCTTAAAAATAAGTGTATTTGATATCCATTTACTTAGCGTGCAAATTAATAGATATCAAAAAGGAAACAAATGAACTGGTAGGGTTGGCCAATTCTACTAAACACCTTTAAACTGATGTACTATGATAAAATCAGAATCAGAATACTCTCAAACTCTGTAAGGAAAGTATGTAGACATATTAGTTAAATGCAGTAATATGAAGAAAGTAAGAAATAATGCACAAAGTACTCTGGGCCATATTATCATCGGTACTCTCACAGTATTTTTTGGGAGCATAAAAAGGCAAAGATGGGTCTCCTTTTTTCTTGATGCAGGATACGACGGAGAAACCTTAACTTTATGCCAACATTTTTTGTGTTTCAAAGCTACCTAGGATATTGAACAAAAAATATTGTTTATTCATTTTTCTCCCAGGCATAGTCTGGATTTAATAACAAGTCCTAGACTCTCATATTTCACACCAAAAATATGAGAATGACTTACAACCTTGGTATAACTGTTAAAATATATAAATAATGCTGTCAGAGTTACAAATTATTTAGTTCTAATACCTCTTAATGTAATTGTAGTGATATGTGTTTGAAAGTTTAACAAAGTAACCACAGTAAACAGTGACATCTACACCAATACAACATGCTTTATTGTTCATATAAAAGGCATATAAAATGGGTGTTGGATTGGGGTTATTCATAGATATGTCACAGTGTATTATGAGCAAGGATCAATATCATTTTTTGCCAGTTGCTAGACTGTGCTGCACTGTGTGCAGAGGAGGGAAATTATGATGTCCCTCCAGGGGAGCGTTGCTATTGAGTGCTAACTTGAAAAAAGAAGTTACAGCAAAATAATTTCACAGTCATCGTTCCCCCATCTACAGTGAAGACAAAGACAACTTTGTAACTTTGTAAATGGGGAAGTTGGCTGTCAAGCAGCCATGTAGAGGAAAAGAGAGTTTTCATTGGTCAATGCTCAGCAGGGGCAGGAAGGAAACCTAGTCCTCTCTTTCTGACTTCTATTCAAATGACACTTTCTATCTACCAACCAATCAACAGACCTACCACCAATTGAGCACACACACACACACACACACACACACACACACACACACACACACACACACACACACACACACACACACACACACACACACACACACACATTACTCAAAGCTCCAAAAGTCTGGTTGGAACTGGTTTGTGCCCAGCTGTCAGCTGCTGGACTCCGCACACACGCACAAAATAACATCAAACTGCCTCTTGTAAAATGTCAGCGTTGCCATGGATACCCTCCACCCCCACCCATGATTAAATAGGAGGTTAATTGAATTATTGCCATTCATTACTTAATAAAGCAAAGATTGAAAGAGAAAAAGATAAAGTGGAAAAGAGAGATGAGAAAAAAAGATGGGAACGGATAAAGATTAAAGAAGAGATGTTAACATCTTTGAAATTCAGCCATAACTACAGCAGACAGACAAACGGATAAATCTAGCAAAGAAGAATGAGCTGGGAAATGTCAGTGCATCACGAAAGCCACCATGTCCTCTGTATAAGTGGATCTGTGTAGGTGTATGTTTCACTGTGTATACAGTTATTTGTTTGGCAGTTGGATAAATGGACAAATCAAGGCAGGATGGCAAACAGGAGGAGGGCATCTGAGCTCTGAGTGATGGAAGGGCCTCAGAAAAAGAGATGTCGTTGGTCTCTATGGCAGCTGACTGCTCTGTGCATTTTCATTGGAGAATGAAGACAGAATGCGGAGGATGGATAGAAACATCCATCCATCTGTGGAAGAAGGAAGGAAAGGAGGACAATGGGGCATAAGAATAAATTATACGGGCGTCAGTTTCTATCAGTGTTGCAAATTAAGTAGTGCAAATAATTGGTTACTGTATTTAGGAATAATTTTCAGGTATCTGTACTTTACTTGAGTATTTATTTTTCTGACAACTTTTTAGTTTTATTCCCTAAATTTTTAATCAAATAGCTCTACTATATACTCGTTACATTGTCCAAACAAACTCGTTACTAGGTTTAGAGGTCTCATTCATAGCATTTATGTTCAGGAGTTAAGGTGGGACGGAAGAGGTCCAGGTGTCCGTAAGTTGCGTTTGTGATAGTTCAGGATCTAGCTAGCACAAGAGAAAAGGAGGAAGCATGAAGCGATTGCCGCTCAACAAAGCTCAACAAACATCAGCAAATACACAAACTGTCAGTGCAGTTTGTCACACAGTGTGTTGCTAGCTATAGGTCCAGCTGCTGTATTTCCAGGAAGAGAAAAGTGTGAGAGCTAACTTCACTCAGAGATGTGGAAAAACAGAACAGGAGAGGAAGAAGAGAGGTTATATTTAAAGTTAAGGGCTGCTCAGTGACTTAACTTTGTGTTATTCAAATGTTGCTTGAAAATACTGGTAGTTTTCTTCACATAAACAGGTTTGTTTGCAGTACTGTGGTGAATTCACAGTAAAGCTCTGTGCTGGACTGGCTGTGGTGCTCATGGTCAGATTTAGGTTACATCAAGTGTAGCACGGATGAATTTGCATTTAAGATCATGATGTTTATATTAATTCACTGAATTCCAACTTTATACCAACTGTATACTGTCTAGATAAAGATAGTTTAAACAGTCTAGTGTCAGTGTATGAGATGAACATCAGCCAACATGTCAAACTGCGTACATCTTGTTGAATTCAGTTGTGTAAATCCAAGCTAATCATGTCATGTACACCAAGAAAATCTACTGGCACTCTCGTTAGAAATTATTGTGATTTGTAATTCTTTTCCCTGTGCTGAGCCACTACACAGAGCTTGGGATTTACCCCACCTGCCGAATCGTGGAGGCAAAGTCACCCTCTACTATGCAGGCAACCGAAAATAGTTAATTTTTCAAATTATCTTTCACTGATTGTGTTCTACATAACAGACCTTTGTACAAGAATGGTTAGTATATTTGTCCTTCGAGTAGCCACTTTGTACTTTCTTACTTTGAGAACTAGTGCTGTCAAAATTAATGCGTTAACGCAAATTAATCCACCATCGCGGTCAACGCGATTAAAGTTTTTAACGCAATTAACACATCTGGAGTGCAGAATGACTCAAAATCCCTGAAATGTTTCTGTCAACGCATTTCGGGCAGTTTGTCCAAGTAGAGTTACCTGTGCAAATGGGCAGTTGATCTGGTAGTGACGGGCAGCTGAACCAATCAACTCAATATGGAAGATGATAAAGGCACATTGGCCCTCTCGATGGGAAATTTGAGTATTAAAAAAATATGTCACCCAGCTTGCGACAAACCTCTCGCGGAGCATCGGGGACTCAGTAAGTCTACCTCGTCTACCTAGTCTAAAGAAAGTCTGTACTTTTGCCACCTCCGGTTTCTTTTCTATAATCTTCGTGTAAGTCTGCCTTGCATGTGTCAAACTGATGCAAGCACAATACTAAGCCAGTACAGAAATGCAGCAAAGTGTAGATGTGACAGTCTATGTGATGTAGAACAACAAATGAGTACATTACTAAAAGATGTCAGAACAGAAATATAACCTAGAAAACTTTTGCATTTCTGCCATAGATGAAGTTTTAAACCACCTTTGAAGACAAAAAAAACTTCTTGTTTTTTTCCTTGGTTTTTTTTTTCAGCGTTTGAGTGAAGGGCTCCATAATGCACAAAAACAACTCACCGGCTTTCAATAACAGTCTTTGTTCAAATTACGCAATATTCAGAACACTGCCTTCTTATAAAGCCTAAATAAGAAGGTATAACTAAAAGCAAGAGATATTTCATTTTGCGTTTGAAGTCTTTTCTGAGAGCCAGCACTTGCTTTTCCAATCAGATTGTTTTGCCATATCATATAGGAGACGAGCGCACTCATTAGTTTGAACAAAGTGTCACTTAAAGTGAGAATAAACACAATCACACAGTTTACACAACTCAACAAAGAAGGTGCCTAAATATGAGCATTAACACTTCCTTTATTTGACACTTGAATGGGTAATTTATTTTAAGGAGAAAGTTTGCAATATAAACAATGAAAACTAAAAATACATAACTAACTCCTCAAATGAATCAAGTACATTTTATATTATTTTGTATTAGCAGCCTTAAATGCATCTCCTAGATGATGTCATTGAAGGAAAATTGAATTGTGGTTGTATTAATCAAATGTAGCCTTAAATGAAATAATGCTAATGTTGAAAAAGATTGCTTTTTTTTTATTTTTAGCAAGGACTTGTTTATCACTTATATGAGGAAGGATGTAAATATGTTTTCATAAAAGTGAATCATGGCAGGATTTTTTTTATCGTCTTCTCATGGCAGATCAATTTAATCTATTATAGGAAGGCAGGGAACTATAAATATATGGTCAATTAAGATGATAAGTTATTTTATTATTGTGGATTATTATTTTAACCTACATAAAACATGAGACATAGGACAAATAAATCAAACTACTGTGCCATGTAAATGCTCGGCAAAGGCCCATGCCTCAGATTTTAGCCACACTTTATAAAACATAATTAAAACAAATTGTGATTAGTGAGGACCGCTAACCCCTCCCAGGGGTGAGAAGGGAAATACCTCCATTGGGTGCTAATTTAATGCACGAGCTGTTTACTCCTTGTATTGAATTGATTGTTTTCCATATCAGGTTGACATGAAATTAGGAAAATAATCAGTGGTTGAAAAATTAGCTTCAAGATTTGTATCACATGCAATTTTTTAACTAGAAACGTTCAACGTGAAAAGCCTTTTCCATTTAATACTATATGTGTTTGTTAATGAGCACAATGACTCAACAGTTCAACCACAACAACAAGGTTGAACCGTATTTCTGAGATTTAGTGCATTTTCACACCTATACCTTATTTACTCTGGTCTGAATCAGTGGAAGAGTTTGTAAACCTGTTGCTTTTTCCTATAGTTTGGTTTCGATTCACAGAGAAAACTTGGGGTGAATTGAAAGTGATCCATAATGCATCACTACAACCCATGTGAGAACATTCAGTCTATTTATTGGCTCGATGTGTTTGTGGTGGGAGCAACAAAAGTAAATACAAGGAAAAGGTGATGTGTTCTGGAATGTCATTGAATTTACTCCTAAAATTTATATTTATTTGGGCAACATCAAACACTTTGAGTACTCTGTTCCACATCCTAGACTGCAAAGTATACCAGGCTAGGGGAAGGCATTTAGCTCAAACTTGTAGTAATTAGTTTGTAATTAGTTTGGACTCTCAAACAAACTGCTTGTTTTGATTACTATGTTTGATCCACACCAAAGGTAAATATGAACCGGAGTTTATTTAAATGGACTGAATAGTGTGGGTGTGAAAACATGAGAAGAAGTCTAAATCAAGACGCCTCAAGTTCTAAACATAATACCATTCCCTCCTCTTGCACTTTACAGGTCACTGAATTCTGTACCAAAGGTCTAGTGCTACAGCATACATGCTTCTAAATCAGGGATTTGACTATGCTGCTGATAAGGACACTTGTTTATGTTTGGAATACAGACTGAGGCTCCAACAGAGGGGTGTGGGGTTGTCTAAATCATTTAAATGCCAGATTAATATTTTACAGATGGAGAAGACTGAAATATTCAGAAAACAAATTCAAAATAGCCTGATAACAGAATTCAAGTCTTCCTTTTTTGCATTCTGGGCAAAATGGATCCTTCAGAAAAGAAATGAATGATTATTAAACATTGCCGGTACAATATGAACATATCTGGGATGAGACATACATGGTAAGTCCCACAATTATGGTACAGGCTTTTGCTTTTTCGTGTTTCATGTTTACATACCACAGTGTACTCATCAACACGGCAAAGTCTGATTGAGTTATTCTCAACACGCTCATGCAGTCAAATGTTTCTCACACCCTAAAGGCATTTGCTTCATGCTGACATTGGCACAATACCACATCGTTCCTGTGAATCACAACGACTTCTGTGTCAGAATATATATAGAAAAGATGAAAAACCTTCTTAATATATTTTAGTCACTCTAATCCATTAAAACTTTAATTAAGATCTTAAGAAGATGGAGCATTTTCTAATTTTTATACACATCCTATTTTGCATTAGCATCCCGTTTAATTAATCTTCACTGCTGCTGAAACATTTCCACCACTATAGCTTGTGTCATTTTAACAAATGAAAATATTTGGGGGGAAAAACACTGCCATGATCTTTTATGATAAGCAATGTTGTAGATTGTGAACTATGTAAAAGCTTGTAAATGTGCTTCCATATTCACATCATGTGCATTGCTATTCTCTACTCAGAAACCACTATATCTGAAGTTTAATATACTTTTAATGTTTGCAATGTAACCAAAAATCCAACAAGAACTAAAATAGGATTCCTGCAAGAATTCACTTTTACAACATAGAACTCATGGTGGTGTTTTTAATGAAAACAGACTCACATTATGTGAAAGTTAAAGATGTAACAAAAAAAAAGATGTAAGGTCATTTAGGGATGTTTCACTTTAATTCCTTTTAAATTAATGAAATTGACTTTTTGCCCATTAGTCCATTACCCTGACAGTCAAAGACTCATCCTGACTCACGCTGACCTCACTGTTGGAGCTGCATGCTTTTTGTTCACTGCTGAACTGCTTCATTATACTTATGAGAGTTCTGTTTTGTAATTTCCTTTTTTTTCTGGCGACCTGGAAAATAAATGAATCTGTTTGGAAAGCATATTTTGGTTCTCCTGTTGTTTTAAATGTGTTATAAAAATCACTTAACTTCACTTTAAAGGTTAACGGATGCCCCAATCTTAGACTGTTTGTGTTCTGGAGCTGGCTTCCTTCAAGAATATTTGCATGCAAGCAAATGAAATTTTGACCATTCTCCTCATCCTTGCCACTGGGAAGGAATTTTACAAAATGATGCTATCACCACCATCATGTTTGACTTTAGTGATGATATCAGTGAGGTAATGAGCAGTCTCTGGTGCATGTCAGACATAATGCCTGGAGTTCTGCCAAGCATCGTTATATTTTACTTATCAGAGCAGAGAATCCTTCCCACATGGTGTCTGAGTTCTTAAAGAAGGCCTGTTAAATGACTACGTCAGTTGTTAAATGCTTTATAACGAAAAGCCTTTTGTCTTCTGTCAAGCACCACTACAACAAGACAGTGTTCTAACATGGCTGTTCTTTGTACAGGTTCTCTGCGTATTTGGTCACCTCCTCTATCAAAACCCTTCATTCTTACTCTGCTTTGCCCATTTCTTCTTCTTAGTTAGTTAGGGAAACCACTGTGTTCTCATGAAGAATCAAAGCTTTAGAAATAGTTTTACACAGTTGCCCCGATTTACTCTAGACTTTTGCCATATTTATTTATTTTTCTCATGGACATGACGTGTGGTGTCCAAGGCTTGTTCATTTTGCCCAGGCTCCAGGCTACTTTAGTCATATTCTAGATACATATGAAAGCATAATTAGGGCACACACAATCAAATAACTTTGCAAAATAATACATATGGCAAAATATTTTATTATTCAATGTAGACTGATTGAATATGTAAAAACTGTCAATTTAAGGCTAATTCTTTATGTGCTGAAGCAAATACACTTTGAAACAACTATAGTAGTGTCTGCAACCTTTCATTGCTTGTAGCCAATTTTTTCATAAGTCCAAGGCAAGTCAAAAAGGTAATGTGTGAGGTTTGGCACTGTCCATGGTGCTGATCTGTCTGAGAACCGATTGACGGTACAATAAATGCATTTTTTAAAAAGAAAACTAATGTAAAAAGATTGTAAAAAGTATCACAGGATCTGCTGTTGTGTAAATTGTCAGATAATTAATTAAAAGCTCTGTTGTGACATTGCCAAATAGCTTTTTGTTTGTTCAACAGTCCAAAACTGAAAGAAAATCAATGCGCAATCAACTAAAAAATATCAAACAAAGAAAGGCAAAAAAACTCCAACAACAATGGAATGAATGTTCACGACTTTCACTTTATGAATAACTTAAAAGTGTCAGCAAACAAAACATGGGAATTGCTTGGGAATTTTGACTTCTAGGAAAACATTTGAGATCTTGGGAATGAGGAGATTTTCTCATATATTTAAAGCAGCTGACACGCTGTACTCAGTGTACTGTACTGTGAGTATAATTGAGGGATCATTTGCAGTCATGTGATGAGATTAGTCATTCTATACATAAAATAATTAGCTATTACAGTATTTACCATTAAATATTAGTGATTCAATTAAATTATGTAGATATCAGCCAGTGATGCTGGCAAGCTCTGTCATAATTCTGCACACCTTCTAGAAAAGGTACAATATTTTTATGTTTCTTTTTGCTTGTTGGTTTGATATTTGTTTGCTTTCTTTCCCCTAAATCACAGTGTGTGGCAGTGTGCATGTAAATGCAGCTGTGTGCCCTCTGTGTCAAGACTAAGCTGAGATGAAAAATAAGCTGAGACAACTATTGAGTTCCCTCCCTCCTGTGGTCTCCTCCTGCTTTCCATTTCCTCACCCCCCACTTTTCCATAGACTGTTATCCAATTAGGTGATTCTCATTGCTTTAATCGATAGAGACGTGAACGGGCAGGCTGACATGCATACACACACACACACACACACATACAAATAACCCACCCCACAGAAAGCTCCACCTGTTCCACAACTAGTGTCTAGTGTGGATGGACTATAGAAATTAGAGATATCGGGTAGGGAGTGAAATGTGAATATAAGTGACAGGAGCAGACCCACAATTAAGTGCCACACAGGATGGCAAAAGGGAGGGAAAGTGTGTGATTAAATCCAAGCCACTTTGCACACTTCTGACACAATTCTGTACAATCACACACACACACACACACACACACACACACACACACACACACACAGACACGGCCATCAGGTAAAGGGAGCAGTAAATCATCTGAATAAATCATTCAAAGACATAATTTTCTGTGAGACTCAAATCTATTTGGACAGCTCTTTTATAGAATGGTCTACAGTTTTAGAGATGCAGATACTGACATGTGCCATTTTTCTATAACTCACTTTGCTGTAACAGTTCTTATCCTTTATGGCTTAGAGATTACTTTCAGCAGTTCAGATGTACTGTAGCACAGATGCAGATTTAGATATAGATGTGGTGGTCTCTCAATTAAAATTAGCAGGCACACTCTACTGTGGTTTATATTATCTTATGTATTTGCTGTGACTTTGACATGTATTATCAACATGTATCTTGAAGTGAGTAGCAGGAAAAAAAAATCTGAATTCACTCTCTATGGAAACAAACTGACGTAAACCATATTTTTAGTCGTCTAAGGAGCTTGGAAAGAAAAGCGTCTGGTTTCTTGAAGGCGTTTCACTTCTCATCCGAAAAGCTTCTTCAGTTCTAGGGTGGAGAGTCCCAGATTTAAGCCCTATGGGAGTGTTCCCCAAAGAGGGACAATAAACCCACTAATGATCCTCTACCTAATCACACGAGCCAAGGTGTGAAAACGGGTGTAGGTCATAATCAGCCAAGGTTTCGCGTGAACCCGCTGTGGAACCCTGCCACACCCTATCATGTGATTTCCTGAGGTCAAAAGGCCCAGGATGGTAAGGGATCTCAAAACTGGATTATAGATGGCAGACAGTTGGTGTCGTAAACCGCGTCTGTTCAAAGATGGTTGTTCACAGTGGACATAGATGGCTTCTTTCAATCCTTATTCAAACCATCTGTCTTCTCTGTCCAAAATGTGAACATTGCATCCTCGAAAGAGTGACCTTTGTCCTTTAGATGCAGATGGACCATTGAGTATTGTCCTGTCGATGTGGCTCGTCTATGTTGTGCCATGCGTTTATGAAGTGGCTGTTTGGTCTCTCCAATGTAGAGGTCTAAGCATTTCTCGCTACACTGTACAGGACATACTACGTTGTTAAGTTTGTGTTTAGTAGTTCTGTCTTTGGGATGAACCAGTTTTTGAGTGTGTGGCTCGGTCTGAAGTACACTGGGATGTCGCACTTGGACAAGACTCTCTCTTTCCAAGCTCCTTAGACTACAATGACCTGGATGACCGAGAACCTTTACAGACACTTATTTTTTGTCCTTTTTAATGGTAGAGTCTATTTATGTATAAAAACATGGAAATTCTGTTTTTAAATATGACACTGGTTTACTTTCCTAGATTTACTGTAGGTCAAAGAATTTGTCACACCTTTGAAAAATAAATTACTAAATTAAACTACCTAACATCTCTAATGACTAAGAGGCGCATTTTGTGATATTTATTTATGCATAAAAAAAACCTAAGATAATAAATCAACCAAATCGTATATAAATGACTGTACAAAAGACAGAAGAGATGCAGAGTGTGGACCTGAACTTGCTTTGTTTATAAATCTTACATATCACTAAAATCTGGCAAATTGCATTCTTTGGATCATGAACCTGGCTTCTTTAACCTGTCACTTCCACTGAGATTTGAAACATCCGAGATTCTGCTGAACCTTCTGCCCTACAGCATTATTACATCATGACTTTTTTTTTAGCTTGGTGATCTCCAACTAATCCCTCTACTGAACTGCATCCACCAGCCTCTGCTTCAGACACATAATGTGTCTTAGAGAGAGTCCCAAGTGCTGATTGCATAATGAGCAACTACCTTTGCAAATCTGGTGCTAATTACACTTAGACTGGCGCCATAAAGTGACTGAAAGGCGAGGAGCAAATTGCCACGCTCATGTATGTAAATCTAGCCCTTAAAGACAACATGTTGTTTATGCTGCTGTTCATACTTCTGACTGCAGTAGGTTTTGACATTTATTGTCAATTATCTTTAGAAATCCCTCATGAAAAGCCCATTTAGTGCCACTAAATTTTGAATTTATATGGCAACAAATTCGAATATTTTTCACTGGTGGCCTGTAAGTTAGCAAAAAGATAAGTGAAATGCATATAAGTAATTTCTGAAAATGTGCTAATTGTAGCTTATAAGGTTCATAACAGAGAAAACGAATAGTTAAATAGTACTTCTGTTTGAAGCAGTGTAATTCACCACTTTTAATCTACTTAAATTGCCACCAATCTATTTAAATTATAGTACGTGAGAAACAGGCAATGGCAAGGTCAACCATGTCACTACTTAACCAGACAAATAGGCTGATAGACAAGTTCAGCAGCCACAGCTACACTAACAGCCGGGCAAACAGAAGAAGAATAGGCTGACTGGCAGAGAAATGACAGGCAGTATGCTCAGTACCAGAACAGAAAGACTGCGAAGATTTTTTATTTTTTGCAGTGCCCACAAGTTTGGACAGACTGACCAACACACTGATGGGCTCTGAGGCCTGTAGGAGCCAGTACAAATGAAAGTAGGGAAAAAGAGAGAGCGACAGAGAGAGAGAAGCAAAATAGTTATTAATCAGTAATCATTTTAGATTCCAAATTTTAAAAGATCAATTGAATTTAGTCTTCAATGCAAAATGTGCATTGAATGTGCACTATCAGCAAGACTAAAGGACAAATAAAGACACGTATTGGAGGATTCAGAAGCATGCTGGTGGCTTAGTGTGCCCGGTCAAAGAGCAAGCATTCAAATGCAGTCTCCTGGAGCGCTGTCACATCTCTCTTTAGTCACTGTCTTTATTTCACACGGTTCTAATATTCTAAATAAGACACTTGAGATTCAAGCTGCTCAGTTTCACTGAAATAAATAAGGAAGAAACAAATGCAGAAACACGCACGTAGAGCCCAGCTAATGGAATGACTAAGGTTGGAACTTCAAAGAATTACAGCCTGAGTACCAAACATCACTGTAGACCCTTATATCAAAGCAACAGCTTTAACAAGGCTCTTAGAGGTACACGAGTGCACATGCACTCATGCACATACAATGCATCCACACAAACTCCCCTGAGGGAATCTCTAAAATGGAGATACACTTACAGTTTGGGCACCATTGTTTGCTATGGGCATGAATCCTGCTGCCTGTTTTGAGTGAAATGCAAACAACCCCACAGATGTATTCTCTGTTTTTCCCTTTTCTGTTTCACCAAGCTAATATAATGTTTTGTGTGTGTGCTCTTACTTAAGTGTGTGAATGGATGTTGATAATAGGGCTCTTTGTATTTGATTATCAGTTAATTAAATCACGGAAGGGATTCTAAGTCCTAACATGAAAACTGTCAGAACTTAGAAATCCATTCAGGGCTTTTTCCCCTTTCTTTTTTTTTTTAAATCTCTAAAGTCAATTTAAAAAAAAAAAAACTGCAAAGTGAGAACAGTGATTCTGTTTTATTCACGTTTCTAACTTTGAACCCATTCTACCCTCCTCTTCACCTGTTTTCTTTAATCAATAAGAAAAAAGGGATCCAATACTGAAAGAAGGAATACTAATTAATGCAAATCGTCTGTAGTGATTTTGTGGTGCAATATTAACAAGCTGTATGCATTTGATCACTCTGAATTCACTTTTAAATATGCAATTACTACAATTTCTTAACTGACCTTCTTCTGCTTGTAGAATAAAGGGTCACGGGGAAGGGCTGAACCTCATCCCAATTACAACGTATGTAAATTTAACAAAGCTGCAAATTAATCACAGTCAACTGTGTGTACTATAAAGTATATTTCAAATATAAATATGAATACGATGTATGCACAAGTATCAGACGAAGCAAATAAACTAAAAGGACATGAGCACGGGTGCAGCAGGATCACAACAAAATGTTAGATCTCCGTTTCTTTCTTTTTGTGCCTGCTCATTATTGTGCCTTGATCAAATCTCTGTTTATTCTAAGGCAGCCCGCCAGTCAAAAACGATCGCAGGCACATGGATGCTTGTGTGACGATCAGTTTGTCTTTCCATTTCACTTTGTGCCAAAATACGAGCTTCTCTGTGAAAAACTTGAACTCAGTATAATGGTTCCCAAATCATGGATACTGGCCCATATGTGCAGCAGTTGTGTCTGCTCAAGATAGCCTGATTGTTGGATTTTGTTAATTCCATGTTCTATAGAAAGAATTTTGTACTACACAGTAGATGTTTGTAAGAGTGAATCAACCACGACATTTCTAAAATCAGATAATCCTTACATCCTGAGAGGAAGACAATAGCTGGGAATGTATTTATATTGCACAGGCTTTTGGATGACTATTAGACAATTTAGACAAATGTCCTGATTAGCAATTCACACAGTGTAGTAGAAAAGAATGTGTGTGACACAGCCTGTTGTTAGATGACTCATTAGTCATGTAGGCAGTGCCAGTATTTCTGCCTCATTCCTATATTTTGTCATTTGCAATATTTCTGAATTCAAATGCTTACAGCAATAAAGTGAACATGTCATTCAAAGTTGCTTAGCTGAACTGAGTGTCCACATCATTAAATTACATCTTGTAATTTTTCACAGCACACTTCATTAAGCACACAATGCCTTCTGTTTAAAAACAATGATGATGACTTTAAGATAAATTTTTAAATAAAAATAATGAAAGTTGAAGGTAAATGTTTATAAAGAAAGCTATTCTTGGGTTCTTTTGTTTCCTATCTCCAGCAGCACCAGCTTAAAGTTAATGTATACGTTTATTTGTTCACGTCTTGCATGATGTTATGGTGTGCTCACTGTGTATGTTTGTTCATGTATGCCCTGTAGCACTGTCAGCTATGTCACAGTGCCAATTAATACACCCACACATTCTTTCTCTCTCTGCTTATTTTTAATGATGTTCTGGGTTATCATAATTTATGTTGTGCTACAGAGCCCATTGGTGAGAACAAGGGTTGCTGCTAAGAGTTTAAGCATGTGATCAGCAGGTAAACAAACAAAAGAATTGGGTTTCAGACTCCATTGTTCTGCTACAAAGCAGTCAGGTCAATATATTTTATTTCTGTTCTTAATGCCCAATTAAAATACATTTATATCTTTAGGATCCTTCAAGAGCTGCATCGTAAATCTGTATCCTAGCTAAATGAGCTACTAAATGAGCTTTACAACCATACATTTGCTAGTAAAAAGATGGGTAAATGGTGTACATACTTAGTAAAAGTGTTGCGCTATCTGTTGTTTCTTTTTATGCATACATGGGAATACCATGTGTACAGATCTAACAAGCTTAAAAGTCAATATTTGGTATGACCACCTTCATTCTTCCACAAAGCCTGGACTCTCCTCGGCAAGCTACCGTATAAATTCTTAAACTAGTCTTCAAGAATAGTTCCCCAGTCTTTAAGGACATTCAAAGCTCTTCTCTGAATCTTGGCACACTTTTGTACCATTTTCTGTCAAGATGATCCCACACTGCTTGAATAATGTTGAGTTGCTGAGGTTAATTTGGAATACCTCAGCCTTTTCTCCCCATTTTCCTTCCTTAAAAAGGGCTTCTTGACAGTTTCCCCTTGATTGAGGCTATTTCTGATGAGGGATCAGGATACAGGTCCTATGTCAGGTCTTGTTATTGCTTTTAAGTTATTATAATTTCTTAAAGATATGTCTATCAAATCCTATCTTTCTGCTGGTAAACAATTTTGCAGGTCTCCCACTTCTCTCCTCCATTTGTCCAGTTTCCTTAATTTTTTAAGGGTATCCAGCACACCAAAATATGGCAAGTTTTTGGCTACAGTGATAGCTCTTTCAGAATCACCTTGTTAGTGCAAAAATACCATTTTATGCCTGTCAAACTATCTTGCTATCTCCTTTTTGCATTCTTCACAGATTGCACTAAAGAAAGGAGAAAAAAACAAAAACAACTACACAAATGATGTGTTTCTGTGACAGGCTGCTAGTAACATAGTGTCCAAAGTTACAATTTAAGACTGGTTCTTTGCTAAGTTGTCTGTTAGGCGTAGATACAAAACTGGTTCATCCCTTGGGAGAGATGTTTATGCTTGAATGATTCATAGGTCAGTGTTTGGTGGCTTAACAAACAAACTAACAAACAAAATAAAGGCATTCCTCTGAGGATGTCCTTGGAAAGAGCACTCTGAAAAATTAAAAGAAAATCTGACTCTTTGGAAGGAAACAAAATAACAATTTTTGTACAGTGTATATGCACTGCAAACATGCTCAGATTTAATAATTTTGTAAATGTTTCTGTTCATATAAAAAGCACAAACCTCCAGTAGTCCTCACTGAATCCTGTTTCTTATTACTACAGTGATAAGTCAACAAGTCAAACTAAGCTTAGTTATACGTGATTTTTTCATATTGAATTCCAATTTAAAATCAAGCCTGTTGGTTTGGGTTGTGAACCAGCAGCTCTCTCTGACAGGCATAGTTTGTAATAAATATAAATGCCCACATGGATGAAAAAAAGTTGTATAATTCAGAATGTCCACTGATTGAAAATATGAACATTCCAGAGTCAATTTCTTCTACAAACTAGATTTTAATTAAATAAACTGGCTGGAAACCAAAACAAAAAAGAGAGAGGGAAAAAAAAACACTCATATCCTCAACTGATTGTGATGCAGGTCAACTCATAAAGGCCTGCCAGCAATGCAAAATAAAAAGAAAATATTTTTAAAAGTTGGCCAACTTTTCAAATGTTTATTTTTTTCCCACACGAATCAGTTTATGTTCGTAATATAGAATAGGTCAGGAAAATGCTGAAATGACTGTGAAAGCACCGCATGCTTATGTGTTTCAATTTTACACTGATAACAAGATTAAGATTGTCTGTAGAAATACTGTAAATTTTACACATTTTTAAATATATCTGCATTGGATCAAATGGAAATTAATACATGTATTTAACTGTGTTATATAAACAATTAAGGATTATTAGAAAATCAAAAAAGGGGCTGGGGTATCAACATAAACGCAAATGATTCCTTTTTAAAAAAAATCTAATTAAAGCAAACGTGTAATTTGGAATATGTGAAGCAAACACCGAATTACACCCATCCCTATATAAGGCCAATATAAGAAAAGCTATTTAAGAAAATCCCCAAAATGTTGATTCTGTTCATCTGGGCGTAGCGTTTACAGTGGGAGAAAACTCTACGTCCAGATGAACAGAATCAACTTTTTGAGGATTTCCTTACCTGGATGACTGAGCATGCATCAACATGTTTAAGAAAAACATATTTCAATTTGAAACAGATACATTTTATTAGTCCTGTTGGTCCAATGCATAAATGTTACAGCACGGTATTATCTCCCTACCTTCTTGCACAGCCTGGAAAGGGTTGTTCCCATCAACGAACTCCACAGAGATGGTGATCTTCTCTGTCTCCAAGATCTCGTTGTTTAAATTGAGATCCGCCACAGCAAGGCGAAACACCTCATCATCTTTCCGTGCTGACTCATCAAAGATGGCACCTATTAGAAGAAGAAGGAAAGAAACAAAAAATGCATTATCTTTTGGGTTATTTTTACAGAACTCTGAAGTATGTAATCTACAAAGGGAATTCTTCAAAGAAATGACTCAAAATATAATTCCATCCAAGTGGATTTAGTGTTCACCCTACCTATAGAAAAACTGCTGATGCCTTTTCCACCTGTGCTTGAGTTCCCCAATATATAACCACCGTCATCCCCTTCGGAAAAAAAAACCCTTACAAATACTACTCACTACTACTAGTAATGTGTTTACAGGGAATCTCCTTCATTTGCATTCTTTAAATGGCTAACTGCCTTGTAATACTGGTATTGGAAACCAAACGCAGCAAAATTTAACCAATTATATTACCCACATTCATGAAATCAGCTTCAAATAAGTCTAGAAATATAGACTTTAAGTATTAAGCCCCTGATCTGGCATCCTGCATGAAAAAGAAGGGACTAATGGGCTTACATGAATGTTCATTCCAATGTCAAAATCTACCTAGTGTAAGGCACCGACTCAGACAAAACAGTTGCCCCACAAGGGGAAATGGAAGAAGAACTGGTGTGTGTTAGTATCTGTAGTGGCAGATAAAGTTTCCACTAGTGAATACTAAATTAGTCATAAAAATAAATGTCAACCTGCAGTGCTGCTGAGACAGACAAATGAGGCAACGTGGGGTGTTGACTGGCTAGCAGAGATTCGGTCTATGCTTTGGTCTGTTACACACAATTAACCGTATGGTTTTTTTTTCTTCTTTTACTTCTCTTTAGCCTCTCAATTCAACCCAGTTTATCCCCTGAATCCACTGGGCCACTAATTGTGTAAGCCAGCGCAGTGAAGCACTGCTAACCGCATTTCATTGACCAGAAAATAAGCCTCATACTGTATAGTGTGGATGTGTGTGCCTGTGCATGTGTGTAAGACACAGGTTGCAAAACCCATTAATAACCAAGAAGGCTGCATTAGCTGAGGGCTGTTTTGTACCACATTTAGAAAACTATATCTGTAATTGGCTGTGCATAGCCTGATGTTAATACCACAAAGGTTGTGGACTAAATCCCAGAGAGCCCAAACTTCACCATCTTTATTTTGCAGTACTTTGGATAAATCATCCAGGAAATTATATATTACATTATTACAATAAGATTAGTCGGTTCCTGTGCTTTAGAAATCCACTTGCCTGTTTAATCATTTAAAAAATCTCTTTATTATGCTCTTTTTTAGGTTACTGGAATCTGTCAAACTGCCAATAATTTAATTGTCAATACATTTATTTAGAAAAAGATATGTGCCTAGCAAAACTCATAAAACCCTAAATATTATCACATCTGCAACAGTTTAAACAAAGTTTTGAATAAACTCAACTTCTGAAGGACAATCCATTTCAGCACAGCCTTTATACGCACACCTCATTCAAAACCACATGCAGTTAGGAATGATATGTTAACTGCCTCTGCGTCAAAGGCCTCATTAAATATGTATCCTTCAATCACTTGATTCTTCAGCATTAGGCAACTGTAAATACCAGGCAACTGATTGAGTCTTGGTTGTTTTTATAATCATGCAGTATAGATGAGGTGAGACAAGCAGGCCTGGACAAAGCGATAAAGAATGAAGCACAAAGACATTAACTATTCCATTAGTGATAAATTTTGAATAAGGTCCCAATCAGTTTGAAGATGACACTGCTGGGAGAGGATTGGTACAGATTTTAAACTGGATCCATGACACTGTAAAGGTTATATGTCTAGAGGACAAAAGCACATCGAAATGTTTGACATTAGTAACCTGATTTATGACTTTCTGTGTGTTTTGCTTTGTGGATAAAGTTTTATAATTTTTTTTTGTCTTTTTTTTTTTACAAACATGCAGAGGGAACAGTAAATGGCTCCTTTAATCTAGGTTTCTACAAGGATGTTTCCATAGTAACCTGCTCCCAGGCATATGTTAAAAGCTTTACTGCATCGTACACCACTCTCTTTGCATATGGTTTGTTTCCTTGTAAAGTGTGTATTTCCTTTATCACACCAGCAATGCATTTTGGAATCTAGTGACCACAACGGTAATAAAAAGATATTGAAATGGAGAAGAAGACACCGTATTGTAGTATTTTTTCATGTCACTTTTCTTTCTTCTGTTATCCCTTATATCATTTCTCTATCAAAGCTGCTACACCTGCACGGTGATATATTAGCTACGTGGATGTGACTGAAAATAACACTCTTTAATCGAGACACAGTGTGCATGCAGAAAGGGAGATGAGAAAAAAACATGTAGGTGATAATGAAAAAAAATGTCCTTGGTCTGTGAAGCAGATTTGAATCTTCATCCAAATGTGTTTTAAAGATGCTTTTATGCCTTAAGGCTGTGGTTCTCAAGCTGTGGGTGGGCCCCCTTTCTGGGGCATAGAGTCACTGCAGGGGAGCATGAAAGTCCAAGGTAAAATGTGGACAAAGAATTGGAATTAAGTCTGGAAAATAAACACACTACAGTTCGCTGACTCTTTCTCTCACCTTTATTTCACTAAAGTTAAACTTGGCTCCTGTTGTTCCTAATGATTGAAGACTAGCATGAACCTTTGGAGGCTTCTGAACTCAAACACTAATCCAACTATTTAGGAATCTCCCAAATATCACCATCTTTAATGTGTACATATTAAAAAATAATTAACTTTTCACAAGAAGAAAGCACAAGACAAGAGATGAGAACAGACGATGGGTAAATGTCTGCTGTTTACTGTCAGCTATTTTGGAACAACAGCGTTACTGCATGCTGATTAGCAAACACGGACACACACACACAGACATGCACACACACAAACAACACACAGGGCCCTGGCTTTTCCTCCCTTCCAGTAATGTGATTGTGAGTGCAAAGGCAGACGTCACAGCATAAATCAGCAAGCCAGGATATAAAAGTAGTGAATCTTGCTTTACACAGATGCCTCAAGGGCAGTCTCAGACACACACACATACACACACACATATACAGCGTGTGAGCAGAAGTACTAAATCATCAACATTTTTCACCAACCATGCCTTCGACGTCAACAGCATTATCAGCAACAGTGGTCAATTTCTAGTGATGTAGGATTCAAAAACTTAAAGTGTTTTGGTCAAGAAGTATCGATCAAATGTCATCCAATGTTTAAGTGTTTAGTATTTATTTCCTAGTTTGTTTACATTGATAAAGAGGTAATAAATAACTTGTTTATCTACTTACTGCCAAACAACCCACTGGGATGGATGAGTGATGCTAGAGGTAAAAGAAAAATGAGGGAAATGTGTTGTCACACGAAGCCACAAATAATCTGAAGTTAGAATAGTCTTTTCTTTTGCTCCAGCCAATATCTGTTGGAATCTCAGTAATGTTTGCTTTTACATGTCCTCTCTTTTTATTCACTGTAAATATATGCAGTTAACAGACAAAGCAGCATCTACATGTTCATGTTTGGTCAATTTCTCCTTGTGATTTGAAAGTAACAAAATGTTGATACACACACTCAATCATACATATATATATATATATATATATATATATATATATATATATATATATATATATATATATATATATATATATATATATATATATATATATATATATATATATATATATATATATATATATATATATATATATATATATATATATATATATAGTGTGTGTGTGTGTGTGTGTGTGTGTGTGTGTGTGTGTGTGTGTGTGTGTTTGTGAAAGATCAAAGGATGATCATTAGTCAGTATGTGGGCTTTAATATCAGCTTTATTGCCATCATTGTGTAATCACACATGCATATTTATCTGCATAATTATCTGGTTTGCACAACAGAAGTTTATCTAGAGGTTAATTTTAAAAAAAAGATTTTTAACAAGGCTAAGAGTCAACACCCACGCTAGCAGTTGCAGACGTGTGATGCTGTGATGTAGAGTGCAATGTAACCACTGCAATTTACTATGTAGGCATGATAACTTTTATTAACATTTAATGTGCTTAATTAGCACTATATAACAAAAAATGCTGCTTATCAAAGAAAAATGGTTTGCTTTTTGAAAAACAAAGGGATTACTGTTCATTCTGTGTAAAATCGTATATGTATAACTCACTGTGGTTTAGTGAGATGCCGTGTGCGAGAACCATAAACATTTCCAATATGTACACAAAGAGTTGAATTGAATTTTTGTTTTTAAAAGGAGAGATAAGTGTTGCCATTGTGCAACAGGAAAAGTCTCGGCTACCAGAGTCAATAATCTTCAACTGAGGAACAATACATATGGACCAAAATTCACAGTATCCTAGGCAGTAGTGTGACTCTGACATAATAATAATTGGTGGAGAGACTCACAATGCCATCTATGCTGCTTTGGAAAATCCATTCCCATCTCACTTAGTTTTTACACCTGCCTCCTGGCCTTTTACGCTCATCCATTCAAGCTTTTTACTACTGTAAAGCTCCTCCTTGTTCTTTTCTCTCCCCATCACTACATGCCTCTATCTGATTCTCTTCTTTTCTTAAGGACGACTCGAAATGGGGCACTGAAGAAATACCTGAAATATCATTCCTTTGTCTCTCGAACAAACACACACCTGTTGTTGAAACTGCAGCTGATGACAGTAATGTGACAGGAACACTGACAAGGATAATGTGTAGGAATACACACACACACACCCACACACACACACACACACACACACACACACACACACACACACACAAACACACGTCACAGCATAAATCACATGATGTATTACTGATTTGTGACAAGGCTAGACCTAAGTGTTTCCGGCTCAATGTGATGATGAAAGCAAGGTAGCGGCAGTGCTGAGTGATGATGGCGATGAACGGCAGAGGTTATGGTCCTACAGTGTCAAATGTCCTGTTTGTCGCACACAAACACACGTGTGCGAAACACACAAACACACTGTTATTTACAGCAGTGATGTGAGAGCTGAAAGGGAGCGCATTTTGACACTTGGGAGGACAGTATAGAATTAATGTGTAAGAGTGTGTAGGTGTGTGTGTGTGTGTCAGAAAGGAAAGGGAGGAGGACAAAGAATTAATGGTCACTGGTGACCAGAGCAGGCCAGTGGAGTATGACAGGAACAGATATAAAAACAGCTCTAATATTTATCATATGACCTCACACTAGAATACACTCACATACACAATTCTCATGTAGTTTTGCTAGATACAGGGTCTATTGTGTTCCAGTATTCCCAGAAACATGGTTACTTTGTTATCAGGGTTGTGCATCTGCAGTAGGTTACTCTGACCATATCAAGCATGTGTGTACAATTAAATGAAATATGGAAGCAAACTGTGTGTGTGCGTGCTTGACTATATGTCAGAGGGATGCCTCCGATTGCCGTCTATCCCCTTGTGCATTCATGGACAAATCTCCCAGGTAACCTGATTTGTGCAAGAAAAATCTTTCGTTCTCCTCCTTTTTTCATCTCTCCTCCCTGCTTCCCTCCTCCTTCACTTCTTTCATTATAGGCACGTAAATTAATTTGCTCCATCGTTAAGGAGGCGAGCAGCCAGCAGAATTTGTAGTTCAGCAGCACGCCAGTTCTTTGTCAAACTGTCACACAAAGCTGTGCCAAGGTCGCCGCTTTCTTTGCCATGTCTCTGTCCCTGTCTTACCTTTTCCCCTTCTAATCTAGACAGACCTTTGCCTTACTGCTTCCTTTGTAGAGACCTACTGTTGATACCCAAGGCTTTGCTTCCTCCCACACATATGAATATACTTTTAGTAGGTGGAAAATTTGTTGTGTGTCTTCATTCATTAAGCATTAGGTGAAATAACTAGCTCATCTGAGATACATTTAAATTCATATCCCTTGGTGTGCAACCAGGAATGCAAAGGACAGAAAACTGACAGCAACATTTGTTTTGTGTTTCTCTTTAAGTCAGCTTTGGACTGTTTTTTGGCAAGGTCCAGCTGATTTCCAAACAACAGCTGACTCAGCTCCTGTCTGGCCAACATTGCCAGGGATCTGGAAACAGTAGAGTAGGTGGCTGTGAGCCAGTTATGAAAATATACTGAAGCCCAAGCCAAGTTATAAGTAAATGATAATTAGAGTGATAGCAATGTACCACTTGAATGACCTAAGGTGTATCTTCAGTGTACCTGTGTATACCCTTGACAGCTACTATGAAATGATAGCTCTGTTTGATAATGAGTCTATCTTCTCCTTCTTATCTATCATATCAGCATGTAGACAAAACTTGCACTGATCCATTTCTTGTACTAATAGTGACCTGAGTGTGAAATTACTCAGGCCCCAATCACAGAGGCCATCTGGCAACCACGGGTCACAAGGGAAAATATGTATTCCGTTGGCGAGTGGTTACTGGAGGGTGATGTTAGGCAGAATGAAATTGATAAATTTTCTAAAGTTCCAATCACACGGATCTATACGTATACAGTGCTGCATGTAAAAACTCATTTAGATTGCTTTAGTTGCTAGCAGACTGCCTGCAGTTCGTATGAAAGATCTGAAAAGTAAGACAAGCTGTAAAACGGAGAACATTCAAACTAAAAGTTATGCCTTTCCCAAACATGTTGGCTGCAGTGGTGAGGTACCACTTAAGCTAGCAGTCAGTGTTTTCTATGCAAACTACAATGAGTGCCACAATCACAAAAACGTTTTGATGCAGCACACATTTTGCTACTGATTTCACCTAGAAACTTCCAAAAATCTCCAGCAACCACGTGAGTGCACCTCCTCACAGACAAATGTATGGAGTAGGATACAGATGAGGCAAAATAATATTGAACAAATAACAACATGCTATGTTACTGTACGCACAATAAAAGCTTCCATAATGAGAGTGAGAGGGACAAGTGTTGTCATTGGGGCTTTTGAAAACTTTTACAGACATAAAAGAAACGCTGTTTGCCTCACAGCATGAGTTACGTCCAAACTGCTGTTACCTACCATGCTATGTTAGCTCTCCCTCTAGCAACTGGTGCACAGTTGCTGGCATAGTAAGCATAAAATACTCATGGCCAATCCAGCTTTTTGAGCCAGAATCAGACTGATAATCGATCCAAGTATTGGATTATTGCCTTCCTACTTCCTGATTTGGAGCTTTACCTGTTGAAGAGATTCCCTTTCTTTGTCAACTATCCTAACTTGCTCATTTCCTCTCCACCTCACCATCTCTCACATTTATACTTTTCCTTATGTCTGTCTCTTTTTAACATTCTTTTAGCCACTTTCCCTAATTCTCTTTCTCTTTGTTCTTTGTCCTCTGCCTTTCTATCATGCTTCGTCATGCCTACATTCCCTTTCAAGCTGTTTTCCATTTTGTACTCTTTATTTAGCTCAACCTTCCTCCATTTTTGGTGCTCTCTACCCCATGTTTCCTTGCTTGCTTTCCTCCTCATATTTCCCTAACTATCTCTTCTCTCTGCTCTCATTATCACTCTTCTCCCCCACCTTCGTATTTCATGTGATGCAGCGTGTGACATCTAATCCAAGTAAATCTGGCCTGGCTTGAAAAGACTCGATGTACTTAAAAATGTGTACATGTCTTTGTGTGTAGCAGGCAGACAGAGGCTTTCTTATTACCGAATCAATAATTCAGATGTTTCCTGCATCATTTAAAACAAATCACATATTCTATTTTTCCAACAAGGGCTGTCAAACTTGGCCAAAAATAACTTTCGGTATTTCCTTTAAAACAAAGCAAAGCAAAACAACACAAAATCCTAGTGTACTTATCCTCTGCTGTTCCTACTTCGTCAAACAGTATGCAGTATTGCAGGTGATTATGTTTCCTAGAATCAAGAAGCCATGTTTTCAAATACAACAGAAAACTCTGAAAGATATGTCCTCTATTGAGAAAGGCACAATTCTCTCTTTACTTTCTTTTGCAGCATTGTCATAATGAAGCAAAAGCCTTGCAGGCATATTTGAATGGTGGTAATATCCAACAACCAAAGGTTAGGTACCCAACAGCAATTCATTCACGCTATATTAAAAATCAAACTCAACTGGAATATAACAACCAAACCTTGACGTCATCAGCGTATGAAAACATTAACCCTTTAACAACCAAATAAATAAAACTTACACAAAACTGGCTTGTTTTTTGTGGAAGACTTTTTTCAGTATTTGATACTGATGAATTACAAACAACAACAAAAATGGACAAACAAAAATGAAGGAAATGTGTTTAAAAGGAAAGTGTAAGAGAGACTGTAAGGGACTTGAAAGAAATGGTAATAAAAACAGGTATCAAAAAACATCTGAATTTAACGTTCATATCTGCTTTTAACGCACGAAGCCGGTCTACTTGAGCACCTTGAGTCTTTAAAGCTCACCCTCCTGATTAATGCCGAACATTTGGGAGGATTTTGCCTGAAGCGCTGGTAAGAGGCTCCAGATTTGTACACATCATAAATGTCATATTATATTTCAAGGAAGGATGGATTTTATACAATCCGCCCTCTCTTGCCCTCCTTCCCCAGCAAACTGCATGTCTTCAGCATCTTCTGACATTTATATTCCTGCCGTAGTCTTCTTCAACCTCACGCTATCAAACTCTATCCTCGTCCCAATTCCCTATAGTTACAATTTCAAAACTTCTAAACTCTCCACCCCTTTGTCTCTTTTTTCTCTCCAGCATTTTCCTCTACTTCACTTCACTCCTTCACACTTCTCTCTAATTCACATAGCTTCTCTGCTTCTCCTTCTTTTCACCCAGCCTAATCTTTATCCCTCCATCACATACTTGTCATCTATGTCATCTAACATACATGATTTTTTTTCCCTGTCATCACCTGCCATCCTCTGGCCCTTCTCTCGTCACTTATCTTTCTGTTCTTCCTCTCACATCCCCCGTCTTATCCATTTTGTCATCTTCCCCGCTTGTTTTTCCTCACAACCTCATGTCCTCTCTTTGTCCTCTACAGATTTTTGAGCTCTGTTTATCATTACACAAGCACAACGTTTCTCTTCTGCTTAAGCACTTAAATACTAGTGGGGCTACACGAATGCACGCAAGAATAGGAACATGAATGTTTTCAGTGAAAGAAAGCACTCGTTCTAAAAGCGACACTAATATAAATGAAAATGAAAAACAAACTCCAAAGCAGAACTGTTATGATCTCAGATCTGTTTTTTGAGGTTTATTTCCTGCTTGAGTATTAGGTGTTCTTAGTTTTGTTTCTGGGTTAGGTTGTGATTTTCATTTATTCTTGAGTATTTTGGGAGCCTTTACTCTTGTTATAATTTAGTCCTAGTTATAGAGTTTAATTTGTTTCCTCAGTGTTTCCTGTCTTATCCTCCTTTGTCAGGTCCCCTAGGTTAAGTTTATGCAAGTGTTTTTATTTCTCTGTTTGGTTTTTACTTTCTGTTTTATTTTGGTAGTCATTTGTTTCTAGTGCCTCGTGTTTAGCTTTGCTTTCCCTTCTGAGTTGTTGTCAATCTACCTTTGTTATCCTCCTGTCTCTATTTCCCTGATTACCCTTTTGTCTATAAATTGTGCTGTCTTCCCTCAGTCGTCATCTCAGTGTCTGTTATCCATGTTGTGTTTCACCAGTCAGTTTTGAATTCTGTTCATTGTCCTGGTGAAATTCATATTGTGAAGTTTCCATCAGCTGAAATAAAGGCTTTGCTTTTGTTTTTCAGTCCATTTTTTGTGTCTGGATTTGGGTTCAAGTTCAAGTTAATTGTCAAGTCTATTCATCTGTCTCCATTTCCCTGTTTAGTTACTGTCTTCTCGTTCTAGTTTAATTTGGGAGTCATTTCTCTCCAGTGTCTTGTGTGTAGTTTTACTTCTACTCCATTTTCATTGTCTTTTACTATCTCTACCTGCATCTTATTACCCTCCTGTGTCTAACTCTCTGACTACCCTTTCACATATAGATAGTGCTATTTTGCCTACGCGTTTATCTTGGGGTCTTCAATCATTGCTGTGGTTCAGTTTTGAATTTTCTTCACTGTCCTGGTGAACTTTATATTATTAAGTTTCCATCAGCTGAAATAAAGGTTTGTCTTTTGTTTGTCAGTGAATCTTTTGTGTCTGCATTTGGGTCCTCAGTCCTGCAACTCACCAGGATATCATCAAGTAGCTCTGTAATGATTTCCTAAATCCACATTTTAGTTTATACCTCAAGTCATTAAAATGGATGAATAAGAAAAAAAAGAGTATATAACAGATGTGATCGCTTGATTATGATTACATCATAAAGGAAAACCGTACTTCATTATTCTGACCTATTTATAATTAATGCTTAACATAAACGTTCTAAGAACATGTGTTAATGAAGGATTAAATGCTCCGTATGGCTAACTAGCATAACAGAATGCAAACATGGCTTATTAGCATATCGTTACTTAGTGCAAGTTACTTATTTCTCATTCAGCCCATCATACACAAGCCACTGAAAAGATCCAGTTAGCTACAGCGACAAACCATTCCCTACATTTCTCTTCCATGGCTATTTTGCAATAGTCATGTACTGAGTTGGTGCACTTACTTTTTATACCCGCTATATGCCTTTCTTTGTAAGTTAATGACAGACCGATGTAGGTGGTTCAGCAGGGGGATAATCACAACACAGAACAGTAACATGAGGCTACATTTGCAGTCCAAAATTAGGTTGGATTTTAGAACCGCAATGGTAGTATCAGGTGTATATTTGCTTCATAAATGAGTGATCTATTTTTCTTTTTCATTTACTTTGTCTTACTATATTGTTCTTCATTACTGCCACTCTATCTGCCCACACACAGCATGGAGCAGAGTTAGTACCACTTTTGTTTTCCTCATTTTCACTCCATCGTTCTTTTTTCTGTCTCGCTGCCTATCCTTTTATCTCTCGCTCGCTCTCTGATGAAACACATTTTCTCTCCTCCACCCATCACTATCCCTCTGTCATGCTCTCTCTCCCACCACCTATCTCTCGAGCCCTCATTCCCTCAAGGCCTCTTCTCAGTACACTACCACCCCCACGGAATACCTTCTGTTGCAAACCTGCACTCAGCTTGCTCATATTCACTACTAATACTCACACTCATGCAAATGCTCACACACATATATGCTCAACAGTGAGCTGTGAGTCAGTTAAAAAGTCATAAAGAGCATAATAAAGCTCCTCTATCTACAAACCTATTAGCAATGGGCAATCCTCGCGGTCGCACAAGCATGCTAGAAACAAAAACACTGACATATTTGGACACGTGCACACACATACTCTTCATACATGCAAAAATTAACCTGCCAGTCTGCGTTTCCGTGCAGGTTTAAGTGGTTATAATCAACTCCTAATGAATCCTGATGTTAGATATTCATTACAGAGATAACACGTCAGTGTTTGTAGCTACATGATGGATAGTTGCCAAAGCGATGATGTCGTTGTGAACAAGCAGAATCTTGATGCACTTCTCATTCATCAACTGAGAAATTCCTTCTGCGTTTTTGAGGTTTGGAAATTCAGCAAAGATTAAAGTTAGAGAAAGACTGTAGTACAAATCACCTGCTTTGGGAATTCTACCTGGGATCTTATTGAAATGTTCTGTACCTTTCTTGAGAATTTAAGAAAACTTAGAATGACACATAGAAAACTCACAGAAACATCTAATACATTTTCCAGAACAATAACTATGACCATAAAAGCAACAATAGAATTTTTTAAATGCATGTTCACAGTATTTATGCAACCAGAACAATGCAATATTTCACTTTGGCAAACAGTTTCCTTATTGTAACTTAAAGAAAAGCAGGGGGTCAATGGTATAGCCATCTGATATTTTTATGGTCAATTAAAGTGACATTCTCTGCTTCAGCTGTAATTCACATTTAGATGACTACAATATTTGATCTAATGTTATCTATCCAAATAATTAACTTAAAAGCCATTATAAAAGAAGAACAGAGTTTGTAAAGCATATTTAAATATAAAATGCACTTCTAGGATCACTTTTGTGGGATCCACATTTGATTAGAATGAATGAAAAGGCCTGGTTTCCATGATAAAAAACTGAGCGAGCAAGATTCAAGGAATTTTGAAGCTGAGTACATAAGCCCTTGACATTTTTTCAGGCAGTCAAGTAATAAAGTTTGCTGTCAAAAGCCGTGTGCAGAGATCGAGGCTTAAATGGCTTGAAAAACCCGTTATGAAGGTGCTTAATAAAAAAAAAAAAAACCTAAACCAACACAAAATCTAACCTGAAGACAAATGTTTTACCATTTTTTACAATTGAAAAGATGTTTCTTGAAACCTTTCAGCCATTTCTCAAAACTATCAAAATATAAAAGAAAAAACTGTTTTCAGTTTTCATTCACAACCTCTGAGTGAATGAGTAACAACCAACAACTGCATCAAAACAGTTTCCAATGCTCAAGAGAAAATAATTTTCAGATCACACAAACAGTAACTCAAAAAAATGTTCAGCACTTTCACCCTCATGTGGTCATCATACAGTTTACAAAATAAATCTACATGGCACATTTACTATTAGAAGAAATGAGACATTGTTGTTTTTGTTATAAAAGATGTAATTCCATTAAGCAAGGTATGGTCTATCATACCCACACAATTTCATCTTAAATTACTGCTCATGGTCTTGTTCTTGTCCTCCTTTTTGCCCACCGTCTCTTACAGTACATTCATTATTCCTACTCTGCTTCTCAAGATTGTGTCTATAGATCGTTGCAATCATTAACCTTGTGCTTGCAGCTTCTGCAAACTTAACTGTGAAACTAGAAAGTGCATAGTTAAAAATGTGTTTAGAGCTTTGCAAAAAAAGTTGCAAAAGGTATCTGCAAAGGTCTTGATGCATGCTCAAAGTAAGGAATTCCCAAAAAGTTGTTCATGTTCATCTGGACATCATCTGGAAACACTACGTTCAGATGAATAGAATCAACTTTTTGAGTATCTGCAATGATAAGTCATTTTACTTTATTGAGTAAAATGACTCAATAAGGCCTCAGTCACACAGGCCTAGGAGGCTAATTAATGATCCCCTGGCAAATATCGGACACTAAGGAAAAGTGTATATTCCACAACCGCTTGGTGAGTAGTTTCTTTGCCATTGTTTTGGTAACTGGCAGGTTGTCACAGTAGTTTGTAAGATACATGCCAAATTCCCTGCAAACAATAAAAGACTACTTTTATTACCCAAGTGGTTGTAAAACTAGTACAGCCTATTCGCCTTCAAAGTCAAAGTTGGCTGGAGAAACGCTCGGTGGGGTGGGGCACAGTCTTTACTTTGAAGGCGAATGTTCTCAGGTCATGGTGGTTTGCGTTTCACCTTCTTAACTTTTACTACCACTCAAACAAGTAGTTAGAGAGTGTTTGCAGACAAGTCGCTGTCTTCGTCCAAAATACAAGCAAATGCAGCAAACACAAGGAGGGTTTTGGTCCAGCACCCTGCTTACTGTTGATTTCCCCCAGCATTAGCCAGTAACCTCCAGCAACAGGTCTTAAGGTCTTGTGGCTGAGGTCTAAAACTATTCAGTACAAAATGTAGTGAAAGACACTGATCATTAGAAATCACACTTTGAAGTAGTAGTGTGGACCCTCCAGTAAGAAAAAAACAAAAACAAAAAAAAATAGCACGATGTTTAGTTGACCTGCCTTAGTCGCAGTGCAAAGGAATGTGAAAGATGAATGATGTCAAGTGGATGAGTCTGGCTTTCTTCTGACAGTGGTCATTTACTGCTGCTTCTCAGGTTATCGTATATGCATGCAGACACTTAAATCAGGTTGCAAGCCAAAGAGCCAGCCAGAGGAGTTCATTTAAAAGCCAGCACGTCAGCAGAAGCTTGCCATACAGACACACACACACACACACACACACACACACACACACACACACACACACACACACACACACACATAGACATAGCTCCAAGTGGCTGTTGTTTTATTCATCAGTGCAGTAAGGTAGGTGGCCAGGTGGCCCTCAGTGGTGGCTGGTGGAAGACAGAAAAGCGGGAAACACTCATAAACCATATATATGAATGCAACCAGCGAGAAAACACATTACTTCTTCAGCCATTTACAATCTGCAAGGAAACAGTGACACATTACAATGCATTTGACATTTTAGGGCTTTGACATTTTCACAAGAGAAAACACTTGTAGATTACTTAAGGGGTGACCATGAATTAAGTCTTTAGTTACTAAAGATAACAGAAAGACACTGCGAGGATGCTATATTTAAAATAAAATAAAAAACTCCTTTTATCACTTTTCCCTGAAATGTAATTAGAGATGTAAGTAGGCATGTAATTAGAGATCATCTTGCAACAGGATGCAGCAGCAAAGGCTTTCACCATGTTGACATTTCAAACAACCTACAGTGGAGGAAATAATTATTTGATCCCCTGCTGAATTTGTAAGTTGGATAAGAACTTCTTTCCCTCAGCCACACCATTGAGGATAGATCATGGGTGTGTCCTCCAGCATGACAATGATCTAAAACATACTGCCAAGGAAACAAAGGAGCACATTAATGTCATGGAGTTGCCTAGCCAGTCTCCAGACCTCAGTGGAGACCAAATGCCAGTGACAAAACCTAAAAGATTAAAAGAGTTTTTGTAAAGTGGAGTTGGCCAAAATCCCTCCCGAGATGTGTGAAAACCTGGTGACCAACTACAGGAAACATCTAACAGCTGTAATTGCCAATAAAGTTTTTTTTCCACTAAGTCATGTTTTGCCTGGGTATCAAATACTTATTTCACTCAATCACATGCAAATCAATTAATAACTTTTATGCAATGCGTATTTTTCTTCCAGAATTCTGTTTTATATTATGTCTCTACCATAACAATTAGCAACTATTCAAGTGAGAAATCAAATAATTACTTAGCTCACTGTATATAACTAGAGACCAACCTATAACAGAATCACACCAGCCACGACACCAGTGGGGTCTCGCACCACAAGCACATTCAAATTCTGCCTTTAATTTGATGTACAGTGGTCCATCGTTTATCGCGGGAGTTACGCTCTAAAAATAACCCGCGATGGGTGAAATCCGGGAAGTAGCCAGCTTTATTTTTTTACAATTACTATAGATGTTTTAAGGCTGTAAAACCCCCCACTATACACTTTTCTCAGACAGGCATTAACATTTTCACACTTTTCTCTCTTGTTTAAACACTCTCAAAGTTCAAACCTTCGCAGAAAAATAAGTCCAGTATTATAGAATGAAACCAAAGATCAAACCCTGTTTTCAGGTCCAGAACATGGAGCTGTGAGAGAATTTAACTTTAATGAATCAATGGTATGGAAGTGGAGGAAGTAAGAAGAATGAGTTGAGTAAAGTCTGACTTATCCTTTGACTGTTATGTTTCGTTTAATGCGCCTTATAATCCGGCGTGCCTTATGGTCCGAAAAATACGGCAACTTCTACCTTCCTTTAGCGTGTCTAAAAGTCCAACTTTTTGTGCGATGGTTAGCATCTTCCTCTGCCTTTTGGTTTCTACCACAGGTGCCTTTGATGGTGCAAAACGTTTCGTCGATATTGTTGTATTTGTTGGCGAGAAAACTTACAAACATACAGTACAGCACTTGAGAGTCACACTGCTAGCAATCGAAGATTTATGTAAATTTGACAAGCTGAAACATTCTGTACTGTACAGGAGACACGGTACGGAGGAGATTGATTGACAATGGTCTACAGCCAATCAGGACGCAGAACACAATGTGCTGTGAGAAAAAAAAAAAAGCCTGCAAAATTGCACAAAAACAATCCGTGAAACAGCGAGGCCGCGAAAGGTGAACCACGTTATAGCGAGGGACCACTGTACACTGTTTTGTTGAACAGTTGCCCACATGGAGGCAAATATATAAACACCAGGCAGACCCACCTTTGTGGCAGCTCCAGCTACTGAAGCTGTCTACAGACTAACAATGTGAAAACATTACCGGATAAACCATCGCTTTTAAGAAGTAAATGTGTACCGTCTGATTTGAGGTTATGATATTGTCAGTAAAAGTAGAATAAAGTACACATCATTACGAAAATACAACTGACCTTGATGTACTGCAACCAGCTTTCCTGCCTAATCAGGAAGCTGTCTTGTCAGAACAAAAACATAAATGAGTGGAGTAAAGGGAACAGAGCTGGTTAACCCTTGTATGTAACGATATATACAAGATGCTAAATGGAGCCTTGAATCCATAGTTTTTCATTGTAAACAGAATTATCCTGAGCTGCAAAGCTCTAAAGCAACATCACGAAAATATAACAGTAACTTGGGGTGGCTGTTGATGCTTTCCAGCTTACAGTGTAATGGTATCCACTGAGCAGGGTTTCGCACAGGCAAATGGCAGACTGAGCTTTTTTGAAATGATCAATGTGTTCTGTGGACATGCATGTAACAGAAACGGAATGAGATAAGTTACGGGAGGTGATGGAAATTGCTTTATATTCCAGCCTTAAACTTCCCTATGAGCTCCATAAGCTCCATTAATGTGCATAAATGGGAGATTTTCTACACTAATATCATAAAAGAAATACATTCAGTTATATTATTAGATCCCCTGGCTAAAGATTTTATATTATCTAGCTATGCAATTACTAATCAACTTGAGCATTCAGAAGAGGGTCAAATTCAGGCCAGTAATCTGTATTGCCACCACTCAGGAAACAAAAAATGAATTAAGGCAGTTTCATTGCATCTCTTTGTAATATACACACATACAAAGCCTTAGGAAGATGAGTGTGTGTCCATGCTCGTACAGTGGGGAGGGAAGGGGTGATATTAAAAGACAGAGAGAAGAAATGCTGCATAGGAGTAATAAAGCCTAATCCTAAAATGTTCCATTTCATAATTTAGGAAATAATCATGTGACACTTTCAAAGACACATTGGTCTTTTTGAAATTCAGCCCTGTGAATAAAAATAGTCACTTAAAGCATTCAAGAAAGACAATAAAATACCCTGAAACAATCAAGAGAATTATATTGGAAGCATATTCAATTTGAGATTAGTGAATTCCCAAAGAAATCTTTTATGCACAAAATGCAAATTATTCCAGAAGGTTTGTATCTGAAATTCCAATCTGCTTTAACAATCTGGTTCAAGTCCAAATCCTCCACCAAATTCAGATTTAGTCTTTTTTGGGTGGCTTTGATAAATTACTTGACATATTAACTAGATGAAAATTCAAATTGAGTGCAAATGATTCCCCTTGAGCGCATCTTATAAGGAGATCTAAGCTTGGCAAAGATGGTCAGCAGAGTTGGACATACTAGTGGGAAGCTGCTTTAAAAAATTACTTCTATTAGAGCCAGAAAGAACTATGTGGAAAAGTACAGAGTTCTGCAACTGAACCAGTGTCCTTCTGGCTCATTTTACAGCATTTAGGCAATTATTGCATGGATATGGCTTAATATATATATACCCAACTATTTTAACTACTTCCCAACTGAAAGTGGAAAAGTGGTATACTTAGCAGCAACACACAGCAGTATACATATACATATGTCTAATTTACAGATAGTAAACATGGTTGTCTGAACACAGCTGGTGCTTACTGTTGTAAACACCAACTTTGGTCTTACAGCATCTATTTTAAGCAAAACAAACCCCATTTCCTGCCTTGTCATTTCCATGTACTCCTGAAGCAACCAGTTATTCTCATACTCTAAGATATTTGCTTTCTTATCAGTGCAAAAGCCAACTTTCGGGTGATTTGATCGACAAGAGCAATTTTATTCAGTGCCTGAAAGACCGGACGTTTAACTTTTATAGTTTATTGAATTTTAGATATTTAGAGAAAAGAAATCTCACCTGTGACTCTGACTGACCAACAACAAGGTGGTTCTAGATTTCAACGTGACCAAGTGTAAAGCACATCACATACATAGCTGTGACATTAGCCTTTGTCTTCTAACATCTTTCCGACCCAGAACTGACACCATTTAAAGCCTCAGTTTATTCAACAATTATTCAAATACATTATTAAGCACATATTTATCATTCAGTACCTTTATTTCAAAGGTAGGAAAGTGAAGCATTTCTTAGGGGTACTACAGGATAATGGTTACAAGTAGTACATAATAAGAACAAATTTTACGCAATTAAGGCCAGTACAGCAATTAGAGAACCTACAGCACCCCAGTAGGACTCTTGTCTAGCTGTGACATCAGAATATTTACCTATGGTTTTTGAGTCACAAGACATCCTCACCTACCAGAAACCATTCAGCACCTTAAGATCTATGACAATCAGAGTTGTCCAAAGTACAGAGTACAAATACTCCAGTAAAAGTTGGAGTACTGACTCAACTTCTTTACTCAAGTAAAAGTAAAAAAGTGCCAGCTCTGTAATATACTCAAAGTATAAAGCACAAAGTATTAAAGTAGCTCTTTGGAGGAGGTTTATATTTTTGTGCAAAGCTAACTGAACCTTGTGCTATATTAACATAATGATAAAATAACATAACATAATGATGAAATAACATAAAATCAGCAGATGGGAATACAAACTTCAGTCTAACTTCTTTTTATTCTAATTATACTCAGCTTGAGGTGACTTTGCCTCTAAACAGGAAAACTTGTATTGTCAGGAGTTAAAGTGGGTTTCATTAGGTGGGGAAGCCTAGAATTGGTTGTAATGGCTCAGCATGGGGAAAAGAAACATAACTCACAATAATTTCTATTGAGCGCTCCAGTAGATTTTCTTAGTTCACAGGCTGTGATCAGCTGACCTGCTGCTCTTTGTGGATGTACACAACTTAATTCAACCAGATGTCAGCAGATGTTAAGTAGTCCTGGCTGATTTCCATCAATGACAGTACACTATTTATACTGTCTTTTTTCTAGACGGTATAAAGTTGGTAGGAAGGTGGGATTCAGTGAATGAATCTAAACATCATCAGCTAAAATTTATATGAATCTGTGCTACATTTGATGCAACCTTACTCTGACCACAGCCACTACTCTAAATCCATCACAGTACAGCAAACAAACCTGTTTATCCTGCACTAAACTGCAGAGTATTTTCATGCAGCCTTTAAATAGCAGTTAGTCTACCTCAGTTTGATTTACAGCATGTTTCACAACATTTAAACATCTAAAAACATGAAGACTTACATGTAAGCTTTACATTTCCAGTTTATCAAATCCCACTGAGTAGTCCTTACCTTTAAATCTAACCTCTGTTCTTCCTCTCCTTTCTTATCTTATCTTTCTCCATCTCTGGGTGAAGTTAGCTCTCTTTGTTTTCTCTCCCTGTCAAATACAGCAGCTGGGCCTTTAGCTAGCAACACACTGTACAACAAACTGTAGATACAAACCGTTTGTCTGTTTGCTGATGTTTGTTGAGCTGATAGAAACATCGCATTTTAAATTACCTGACACTTAAAAAAAAGTCACTCCCTTTATTTTCTCTCCTCTTCAGTAGGGCTAAACCGCAACCGCAACTTCCGGACACCTGCAGTCCTTCCGGTGTTGTGCCAAAAAAAATAAAAAAAACATCATCCCACTTTTAAACCATGACTTTGGCCCACAACATCTGTGTTTATGCCACACCTCATAGTGATTAATAAACGAACGGGACTGCCTTTCATTTGTTACTGTTTAGGCTCAAATCACTTTCATGAAGGGTCCCCCTTAAACCAAAAGTAAGAGCCTGTTTTGAAAATGTGAGGGTAGAAAGTACAGATATTTGTTTAAGTTAAAAGTAGTCAGGAAAAAAACTACTCAAGTAAAGTACAAATACCTGTATCTACTTAAGTACAGTAACAAAGTATTTGTACTTAGTTACTTTCCGCCTCTGATGACATTACACTCCAATGTATCATTATGATGTGTATGATATAATTATTATGTCGTATCACTAACTAATATATGTTAAATTATATAATAATTATCATTATTACTGTATAAGTTAGTAAGTCCCAGCAGTCCCATAAACTGAGGCATGAATAGTGACAGTCTGTGCAGATCTGCAAGAGTTCAGCTACGATGGTCAGCCAACACTGGCTTCTAGCAAAATGAGAATTGCATCTAACAAAAGGAAAAAAGACCGAAGTCTTATCTGTGCCCTGTTTGGACTTCAGTCTGTCCATCCCTGGGGGTTAGCTAACACTAGGCAGACGCTCGGCTGATGTCCAGTCATCACAAATGAGTTAGTAGACTCTGTAAGTAAGCAAGTAAGTAGACTTTGAGCTTTATCCTGTCTAAAATCAAAGTTATGACTAAACCAATGTATTTTTACACAACAAAATCCAGTAATAGGTCTCCACTAAATAAATCAACAATCCAATTAATGTGCATTTTGGCTAAATAAAATGTAATTTCTTACAAAGTGTTTTGAAATACAAAGTTATTTTGCTCATTTGAAAAACATGAAAGACGTTTGAATCAATAGTGGTTCCAGACTTCACAACACTAATCTGTAAAGTGAAGTTAATGTATTCATTTCTGAATCTGAAATAAGCTTGTGAATTTATAACTCTCCCTGGTCCATTCACCTGCTCTTTTTTCTGTCCTGCTCTTTGCTTCTCTGTTTTCCACATTCTCAGTGGAATTATTTTTTGTCCTCGTTAGGTCAGAAAAGCTAATTGTGTTGGGGATAGCAAAAAATGAAAATGAATACATACACACATCATAAGCTAAATCCACCAGCTGACAGGCTTTCTCTTAACAAGGGCAGCCGGATCAAATGTAATCCAGTGCACAGCTTTCTTCTTTAAAATGTGCTATCTGTACATCCATTATTTTAATGCTACTAATAGAACCAGTTCTTGGACAGTATTTTCTAACTTATAAATTCTTGACCATGCTGTTTGGCTTTAGGAATGTGTTTCCCTCACAAGACTGAACAGCAGGTATGACTAAAACAACGCTAAGAGCACATAATCAATTTATGCCCTCACAAAACCCAATTTCCTCTGTTTCTGTGTCTCCCTGCTTGAGATGTAATTCCAATTAGTAACTAATTACAGAGGACCTAAAAAAACAAGGCATCAGTATATCTAATTAACAAATTAATTATCAAACTGTAAGGGACAGAGTGTACAACTCTATCTACTTTAGGTCTCTGTGGACAGAGCTACTAACACGGAGAATGAGGCATGATTTCATTTCCGTGGCTCTAAAATTAAACAGAAAGCACCACAGTTTTTTATGTTATTGGTCTTTAAATTAGCAGAGAATATCCCCCTATATAACCCTTTCCATCCTGGTCCAGTCATCCATTCCTTTTCTTAGCTGCCTATGTCTGCACCAGGAAAGAAAACCAGCAAACTTCCCACGGTGGAGGTAAACCAGCAGTTGCTAATGTGCATGATGGATTTTACAGACAAAAATGCAAATACGTCAGCCAGTTTTTATCCGTTATTTTTAAGGGGTATTAATTAGATAAGAATAGAGATGATTGTTTAAGAAATTTTATTACCAATTTTCAAGAACAGCACTAACATTGTAGCAACAACACTATATCTCAATAAGAAAATGTAACTCATGTAACAGGATAGGACATCACCAGAAAAAAAGGCTATGAATGGAAATATGTTTAAAAAGTGCCAATTCATAATATTATAGTAATAGTTTATATTAACCTCCTAACAAAAAAAGATTATATCTGTGCAAAACTTGCATTATTGTGATAATAATGAGACAATAAAAACATCATAATAACCAACCTTGTGCCCGCATCACCCATTTGCTGGTAAATGATCCTTATTCACTATATTGTCTGTAATTCCTCTAACTACTTTCTACTACTACAGCTGTTATCTATCCAAAATAAAAGTGCATTCGCTCACTGCTACTGTCTCTATTTACAATTAGTGGTGTGAAAGTTAATTTGTGCTTAAAATTAGCAACTACAAGTTGGACTTTATTGAGGTTTTTTAGTTCTTTTGTCAGATTCAGGTAAGAAACTTGTAAGTACCCCTGAAACAAGCTCAGCACGCAATTCTCAGCCATTCTTTGTATTCCATTCAGCTGTGTATTTTAATGGCTGAAGGTGCTCATGTGGAATGGCTCTGCTAGTGCGGTAATGATCCAAGTTGCTGTTGTGTGTCTGTGTGTGCGTGTATGTGCACACGTGTCTCAGAAGAGGGAGTGTTCTCATTATACAGGGGGCATCTATACACACAGCAGGGGTGCAACTAGCCATGTTTTGTTAGGAAAACAGACACATGCACCTGCACATACAGTATTGTCCATTGTTCAAAGACCTGCATCTCTATGTATGTAGCCACCAACACCACTAACATCCAGCTACCTCTCTAAGAAAACTGGAGTAAAGATATGTGTGCTAAACTAGCACAATGGTCAAATTATAGGAATAAATCTGCTTTGTGTGCCGCTTGGTAATCACCACATGGTACTTTCACCCCTTTGGTGCTCACTATATTGTTTATGAAGTGCTCTACACCAAATCTTGGCAGCTTTGTTGAGGCTAAAACCACCTGCATGCTGACCTTTGAGAATGTAACCAATGACTACGAGAAACCGCTTTCTGACTTGCGGTAGCTGCTGCTGTCAATTAGAATAGCTTTAACCTAGAGCGTGAGTCGGCAGGTTTTGATGTAAGTTGGAGAAGTTTAACATTTTTGTGTAGAAAGGTACAGGTGTATCAGATTCTGTGGTTTTCCACAATTATGTTATTCCCTCATTAACTATTCCCGTCTTTTATTCATCCCCTTTCCCCCTACATCTCAGTGTGAACTTTTTTTTCTCCTAAGCCCTGATTTTTCCCCTTTCTGAGTCATACAGTCTGACTTTCTGCCAGTTTTCTCTTCTCTCCCTCTCTAGTTTGCACTCCTCTCTGACTGTCCTGCACTGTCTCATTTTTTAACACGAGGATGAGACAGAACTGTGTCAAGATGCAAGTTGGAGTGAATGCTAAATTCACATTAGGACTTCTTTTTCGATTTAGATCACCAAGGCACAGGAGAGGTGAAAAGAGACCAGACGCAGTGTGACACAAGCAGACAGATTCATGTCAGACACATACTCTCTCTCCCCTTTCCTTGTTTTTTTCTTTTTTTTTCCAAGGACATTCGACATTCTTTCACTCTCATTCTTATTCACCTCACTCTCTCTTTAACTAAACCTATTTCTCTCCTTATTTTTCTCCTTCTCTTGCTGTTCCATTTTCTTTCTTCCTTGTCATATGTGGGTACTATTCAAAAAGGAATCTACTTAGACTGTAAGCTATTTGACAATGCAGTTTTTAAAAAGGGTAGACCGGAGTTTCTATCATTGCCTTTAGAATTGCCTTAATTCTTTGTGGCACAGATTCAACAAAGTGCTGGAAACAAAGATTTTGGTGTATATTGACACGGTAGGATCACACAGTTACATATCCATGATGTGAATCTCCTCTTCTACACCACATCCTAAAGGTGCTATATTAGATTCTGCTGACTGTGGAGGCCATTTGAGTACATCAAACCTACTGTCATTGCTTAAGGAACCAATTTGAGATTATTTGAGCTTTGTGACATAACAGGTTATCCTGCAGGAAGTAGAAGATGGCTACACTGTGGTCATAAAGGGATGTATATGGTCAGCAATAATACTCCAGTATGCTGCAGTGTTTAAATGATGTACAGTTGATACTAAAGGTTTAAAGTGTGCCAGGAAAATATTCCCCACACTATTACATCAGTTGCATCAGCCTGAACCATTGACAGATCCATCTTTTCATGCTGTTTATGCCACAGTCTGACCCTACCATCTGAAATGTGCACATCAGCCTATTCTTAGATAACAGGACTGGTAGCTGGTGTGGTCTTCTGCTGCATTAGCCCATCTGCTTCAAGGTTCGATGTATTGATCAATGTGTTTCACATTCAGACATGCTTTTCTGCATACTTTGGCTGTACAAAGTTGTTATTTAAGTTACTGTTGTTGTCCTATCAGCTTACAGTAGCGTGGCCATTTTCCTCTGTCATCTACAATGCATTTTCACCCAGAGAACTGCCGCTCACTGGGTATTTTCTCTTTTCATGACCACTTTGTGTAAACCTAGCAGATCAAAAAATATATCTATCACTTCCTCACTCACACTGTGGGTGGACTTTATCCTTCAAGCTCAGGACCTCTACCAGAGGCCTGGGAGCTTGTCCTGCACAATATCTTTGTTATTCCCAAGAATCCACTCTTCGGGACAGTGATCTCAAATGTCTTTCCAGGGATGTGCTGGAGCCACTCTCCCAGTGTGGGAGTCTTCATACACTATATATATATATACTTTAAAACTCCTACCCTTAAAATACTTGCACTGTAGCTGTTGTGTTGTGTTATTCATTTCCTGTGCAACACCAGTCTACCTCCCATTGCGAATGACTCCACTGTGAGAACTTGCTTTTTCCCCTGCTCTGGATTAGAGGTACTCATAAAACCATATTTTCAGTTGAGATCTAAATGACACGTCACTGATCATTTTGCCGACTTCTACAATTCTATGAGCCTTTGCAATTGTGAGCCATTTAGATCAAATGGAAGCAAGAAAGGAAAGAAAGGAGGAAAGAAGTACAGTGGGTCAGGGCGAAGGAGCAGTGTGTTATCCATCTAGTAAAGTGTCCACCCTGTGAGTCAGCTTCCAGCTGCATACTGGATCTCCCTGTCGCTATGGCCCACAGAGCTATTTTTAGCATTGCACACCCACCCCCAAGCACAAGCACCCACACATATTATGCATACTCACAAGCAGATGCATACACACAGTAATACACAAGCAATCAGGCACCCTAATTTTTTTTTTCTCTTCTTTTTGCAGCAGACAGATGAAAAGCTAAAATGTGGAGACACACACAAACAAAACAGTCTGTGTGACTCAGGAGGGATTGCCCAAATACTGAAAAGCCACTGGGGATTACATAGCAGTCATGATTTTATACCACGGCTGTTTACGTAAAGACTAAGGGAGGTGAAGCAGGGAAGCATGAGAAGTCAGTGTGGTTAAGGATACTGGAAAGCAAAAAGAGATGGGATTCAAGAAGAGAACCCCAGACCGTTTAGTGACAGACTCGGATAAAGCTGATTTATAGCTGGTGAAAAGCATGGGGATGTGATTTATCAAAAGCAATTGCGATTACTTTAAGTAATCCAAAATTTGAAGACCAATCTGGTCTTGGACAAATCTGGTTAAAATTGCCATATGTTAAGAGAATGCATACATTCAACTCAATATCATGGATCACTTGATCATCAGTCATATTTTTGCTCTCACCATACTGTTGATGTGCACCAAAAATCAACAAACAATGTTTTTTTTACCTTTATGAAAATCAACCTCTCGACTGCTTACTGCTTTGTATTTATGATACTGATAATTGTTTTTATTGTTGATTACATATGTACATGATATAGTCTAAACCAGCGGTCCCCAACCTTTTTTGCGCCACGGACCGGTTTATGCCCGACAATATTTTCACGGACCGGCAATGAGGTGTCGCGGATGAATACAACAAAATAAAACTAGTGCCGGTACCGAAAAAAAGAAGATTTATTCATAACACACGTGAAAAGACCCAGGAAAACCGAGTTAACGATAAAAACGATAACAAAATAAAACCGATAAAAACCCTGAAAACCATACATTTCACACCTGAGCCTCAACTCTCGCGGCCCGGTACCAAACGACTCACGGACCGGTACCGGTCCGAGGCCCGGGGGTTGGGGACCGCTGGTCTAAACACTCATCTGGCCAACTACTCAAATTAATATCCTGCTGTTTGGAAATCAATAAGTTTTTATCCACTTTGAGAACGAACTGTCTCAAAGTGTAACTAATCAGAATCCAGGAGGCAGGCCATGTAACTGCTTACTCAGTCATTATACGCCCAACTGGTAACACCTCCCTCCAGTTTTTGATTTAATAGGCTAAATCTATCAGCCATATCAAAGTTCAAAGAAGTTCCGAGATCCTCCTTTTTCTCATTCAAAAGAGGGCTGCATGAAAAATCTGTCAAAACTTTATTTCAGTGTGTGTACAGTGTGTGTGTGTACAGTGTGTGTGTGTACAGTGTGTGTGTGCGCGCTTGGGAGACCTCAGGCAAAACATCCCCGATGATGTTTCAGAAACCCTAAAAACCATTTAAAAGTAGAAGGCAGCTCATTTTCTTCCTTACTGCACCGCAGAGAGAGAAGGAGAGAGAGAGGAGAAGAAGAAGAGTGAGAAAGAGAGTGACCCAGTTAGAGAAAATTTAAATAGGGATTCCATTTAGAGGGCCACATTAATTGGAGCAGATGCCTTCTCAATTATTAAGAGGCCTCCAAGGGTGTTAGCACGAGCTAAATTTATCCCACACGGCTTTGACTGGGCTTGTCCAATCTCATACAGCATCTGCAGACAGAGAGAAGGAACGCGCATGGTGTTTTCATACACCAGTGTACACACGTCATAAGCACAGAAGTTCACTCACACACACACACACACACACAAAAGACCCAACTGGCTTGAGTGAGTCTCTTTACACCAGTATTTCCAGTGATAGAGGTACACATAAAGAGTACAATTTCTAATGCAGACAAGCACACAACTACATCCAGACTACAATAAATTAGGTATTTGATAAAGAAAAAAACATCCTTCTAAAATATTCTCCCAGTGAGTCAATTGCCCAATTCTACAGCTCGCTTTCAACGGCCACTGAAATAAGCAAAGAGGCAGAAACTAGTTGCATAAGGATAAAACACTAAAACTGTGATAGAAACATGGACAAAAGGAGAAAGAAGGGAGAAAGAGAAAAAAGATGCAGACTCAAAATGAAAGATAGCCCAGCACCATTTCATCAATTTATTAATAACCTCCCTTTCTCTTGTGCCATAAAAAAAGACTGAGGAGAGTCAGAAAATGACAAGCACAAGCCTGACATGTAGATGATGAGGGATTTTGGTGACCAAAGATGAGACAAGGCGTCAGTTCCTAATTAATTCATCATTTGTATTAAGCTGCTTGGTGGCCACAAGCTGGCAAAAGGAGCTGTAAATAGCACGTCATGAGAATTAACCTAACTACAGAGATCATTCCAGGAAAAAATGATTCTTTAACACAGTCTGAACTCACGTAGGTAGTGTTAGGTAGTGTTTAAGAATAGTTCTCCAGGCTTCTTAAAGGGCATTTCAAAGCTTTTCTTTGAGGTCCGGGCTCTCGGTAGCCAGTTCATGACTGATTGTGTTCCACTGTCTGCTTCCTTATCCAAGAATACTCGGTACACTCTTACTGCTTTGGCAATGTATTTAGGAATCACTACCATGTTGACAGGGAAGTTGTTTCCAATCAGACACTTTCCAGAATGTATGGTAGCCCAAAATCTGACGGTACTTTTCTGCATTCAGATCCCCGCACACACCTGGCTTAAATGAACCTCCAAACTATGACAGAGCCTCTACCATGTTTTACAGATGACTGTAGACACTCACTGTTTTACCCATCGACTGACCACCTCATTACATAATAATGGCAACCAAAAATTACAGCTCCGTGATGCCTCTTTAGCTCACTTGGTTGAGCATGTGGGCATATCCCATGACTGAAGACTACATTGAGCAGCCTTTGTTCAAGTCCAAGGCACTTTGTTGCATGTCTCTGCTGTCTCTGTCTCCCTGCTTTCCTATCCTAATCTCCTAAACAGACCTGTCCCGATTTTCAGTCTAGTTGTTGTCTAACTTTGCGTACCCCAGCCTTTTCTCCCTGTTTTTCTTCCTTATGCACAGCTTCTTCACAGCCAAATTCCATTGAGACCATTTCTGATGAGGCTTCAGTACTAGATAGAGAACTGGAGGATTAGATGCATTTATCATTTTTCTACTTTTGTAATCACCTTGTGTGCGCAACTTTATGTCTTCACACTTTCAGCTAATGTGAAAAATGATGTGTTTTTGCGATAGGCTGCTTCTAAAATATCACCTAATGATGCTATTTAAAATGGGTTCTTTGCTAAGTTGTACGCTATGTGTAGACACAACACTGGTTGTGAGTTAGGTGCCTTTTGAATGAATGATTCATAGTTCAGTGTTAAGTGGCTTAAGGAACGTTCTGGACTGGACTACAAATGAGCGAAAAAGCAGTCATTGTTCAAAGGAAAACTTTGAATGACCTTCAGAAAGCCTGGAAAAGTATTGCTCAAAACCACTTGAAAATAGTACAAGAAAGTTTCACTTCTTAAAAGCAATATTTAAAGAAATTAGGAATGGTTTGAGATTTTTCCCCAGTATGTATGTGAAAAAACAAATGGATGCTATTTCTGATTTTCTGGGGGTGACCTTTGAGTCCTGTGTCCATTTTTCCTTGGAAGAAATAGATGTTTCCAGCTGTGTCATATGCTGCATACAGCAGCTCAGCCAGGCCATGGCTGGTTGGTAATCAGCATCAGAGAGAGTCACCGGGGTTATAGCAGACTAGTGTCATTTTATATGAAACTGACTAAAGCAAATAGAGATCACAAAACTCTTTCAAATGGTGACGTCAACTGATGCTAATGTCTGTAAAACGCTTTATTAAAAAAAAAAAAAGCCCCAAAAAAAAAAAAAAAAAAAAATCCAAAGTGGTTTGTCTGAGAAAACAGCAGCTAATCAAAAGCCAAAAATATCTGTCAACGACTAAATTGTGTTCTTTGCTAATAGCACACCATGGGGAGTTCAGTCAAGGTTGTTAGAAGCCCTTTCTTATTAATAACAAGAGTGGAATTAGAAATATTTTCCAAGTCGAGATGAAACATCTGTGCCTCATGCTGTTCTTATTCAGAAAATGAGGTGAGCTGCCATACACTGAGACCCAGAGCATGATGTGCAATTTAATGTTAATTTTCCGCCTATTCACTCCACACTGCTCATTACATAGACAACTGGTACTCCACCTAGATTTATAGAAGCTAATTAATCTGTGCCAAGGAGGTGAACACAAAGACAGTGCAAGAGACGGGAGGGCATATGTGCTCACACATGAACACACAAACACCTGGAAAGTTTGTGTTAGATGAGAAATCCAGAAAGCTGCGTTAGTAATGAGGCCAATTCGAGTCAATGTTTGAATGTGGGAATCAAAGTTTTCTAGGTTCTCTCTGGCAGCTGTTAAAGGTAGAGACAGAAGGAAATGAATGTTTTTTTTTTTTACAGTGACATGACTGCCTTTAATCTAGTACAGTCTTATTCTACTTCTCCCCGGAAAGACATTTTTTAGTATGTCAAACTTTATCTCTCTCTTTTTTCCTGGCCTGCTACTGTCTTCCCGTCTCTTCCAGTCTATCCCTACCTCTGATATCGAAAGGGCATCCAAAAGAACAGGGAACGAGGACAAGGTCAGCAAATATCTGGGCCATTCAGTCCTACTATAACACCAACTGTCGATTTTCTCTCAACTTCTCCTCTCGACCTTGACCCATTCCCCTGTGTCCTGCTCAACTGCCCTTCATCGCTCCTCTCCTCTTCAATTTGCCTCTCCTACTTCCCATTTTGGAATGATTGATGGCCATGATGCTTTGCTCTTGAGCAGTTTATTAACTTCATAGAGACAGGCTAGATAGACAGCAGACCTCACACTGTCTCACCTTTTTTCTTATCTGTTCTAACACTTACTACTCTGGCGCTGTCACTCTACTGGTCACCCTGACCTCTGTCTTCCGCGTCCTTTTCCTCCTATCTGTCCAAACTTGACAAAAAAAACCAGCTGTGGATGATGTTGTTTAGCATAGTGATATATATCCTAACACATATATGTGTTCGGTATATGCTCGCCTTTCCCATTTGAGTGAGTACCATGGTCATAAACATGCTTTATGTTGTCATTACTTAGTGGGAAGTAGCAGACACACTTCATGTGAAGAATCAGTTGAGTTCAGGGGATGTGAGTTACAGCGAGGTAGAGGTACATGCCTGGACATCTCGTACATGCATGATGTGCACATCCTGGCTGAACAAGCCGCTATACATACGGTCAAGTTCACACACCATTGGCCACGTAACGGCATGTTAGGCAGGCTGAGGGCATGTTGACAGGCTGTACTGTGAGTAAATGGTATTACTTTATCTCCCCATTGTTTTTGTCCTTGAAACTATAAACATACAGTATCGAATATAAGAGGGAGAGATTTTCAAGATTTTAACTTAATGAACAAGTGGCACTTTTTCTATGCTATGCCCAACGCAATATTTTTAATCACCAATCTACATATCATAGTAAAAATTTGCACAACGCATAAAAAAAATCTATTATAATTTTTTTCTGTGCCTTATGAGTTGGGTTTGATTTGTTTTACATTACATTACATCATGTTTTTACTTTGAAAATTGCTGCTTTATAGTATTTGTAGATTATTTTTAGTTCCTATCCAGGTCTCCCTTATCAACAAATTAACCACATCTCGGCAGTCCACCACTTTAAAAGAGAGTACTAGAGAGGAGCATGTGAAGGAGAGAACAATAAAGGAGCAAGAGAGCAGACACACTGACAGAAAATATACGGAAATGAATTCTAAGACGGTAGCCTTGGAAGGGAGGCCATGGAGAGGGTCAGTGTTTTAGGGATTAAAATGTTGCAATGAAAGCTGGATGCAGAGAGCCATGGGAATCATCCCAGTTGTCTCCTTTCTGTACCGGAGGTCAGCGCCGTCCGCTGTGGAGTGGACAGCAAGTTACTGTTACAACAAAGGATCAGACCTGCCCCGTAAATCTTTAGGACTTTTAGCACTGTTGTTTTCAGAGGCTGTGGTGTCAAGTCACAGTCTGTCAGGCAACTAGCACAGGGCCAGTTTCTTCTCGTAAATTCAGACTATTTCTATTTGACTTTTATTTATTTGTTTATTTTGTTTAACCTGGGCTCCTTTTACTGACTTATTTTTTAGTGTAATTAAAATCCTAATTGATTTTTGAGTTTCTATTGTAAATGCGTTTTTCAATAGCTACTTTGGTGTTATCAAGGCTTCCTTGGTTTGCCACCCCTCGTTTAGTTGCTCTCCACCTGATTAAACAAATGAATGTAATTTTTTTATAACATCCAAAATACCACACCTGTCCTTACATCACGTACGATCATCCCAATAGAATCTACTTTTCAGCCCAGCATGACGGCAACAAGAGGTGAAATGCTACCAGTTGTTAATAGTCTTCGTGGCACATAAAGGCGTACTCGGGAGAAATGGTAATAGGAATCATCCGCTATGGCCAACCTGACATAGGCCATATTGGAGCTCAGGTTAGAGGCAGTGAATAAAAGAATGAGATATCAGAAAATGTTTAAAGGAAAAGTCATTAACAGATTTATGGTTGGATTAAAAGAACATTGAGAGAGAAGAATAAAATCGAAGTGAATAGCATTAATTAAAGAAGACATTTAAAAGAACTGTTTAATTTTCAAGCAACTGACAATACAGGATGATATAAAGGAAAAAAAGAGGCACATTAAACTGATAAGTTTAAGCCTGTCTAACATAAATCTCTAAATCTTAATGTAGCTCTGACAAGTGTCCGTTCCACTTACTGACTGCATGGATATCTTTAGGTTCCTGTAGCACGCAGGAAGGAGTGACTAGAAAAAAAAAAGTTTTTCTGTCTGCCAATTTTTGCCTGTTTGCAGCCGTTCTGCTGGCTTGCGCAGTCCTTGCAATCCGCTGTGAGTTTCACCAACAAGCTGTTCATCACCCACAGGACTCCTGCTGTAGGATTTCTTTTTTCCCCCTTTTGCATATTAAAAAACTGCCACACATAGGAAAAATAAAAAGAGAATAAAAAGTGTCCTTACATAACAGAGAGCAGCATTAATATCCAGATCAGTGAAGTTACTTAAATCTTTCACCTGGCACATCATGTTCACTCAAATGACAACAGAATCTATTTTTTGCAGTATTTATTAGTATGCCACATATGTTGCATCCACTGTTGGGTACAGTCAGTTGAATGCAGATTTCTGGTTTTGTGCAGCTGCGCTAAGCCTTTTTTGTGTACGCGAATGAGACTCGCCCACAATTTTTCCCTATAGATCACCTGGTGCATCACTTTGAGTTCTGCGGATAAAAGCTTTTGTCAAACAGCATATATAATCATATAACTAATCCATTGGAGACATGGCAGGATTGCAAGCTTCCTTTTTATGTCCAGTACACAGAGAGAGGTAAAAGGTTCTATTGAAGAGTTCAGTTCAGTTCACTCTGCTTGGTCTGCAGGAAAGGTGAGAAAATAAGAGCAGGACAGGCCAAAGAAAAAAAAGAAGAATGATTATGTGAGGTTGATGCGTGTGATTTAGACCTGTACCTCTTTTACGACTTTGAGTCAGTTGCATGACCCCCTGCTGGAGATCCCTTACACCCCCCGCTTCCCTCTTCCTTGCCTCTTCGATTTCTTCAGACTTCTTTTTTTCGTTGACTCCATATATCAGCACTTCATCACTCTGCTTTCACTTTGCAGGGAATCGCTCAAGCCGACCATCCACCTCCCGGAGTCTGCTACCGACTTTCCCTTTGTTTATTTGTTGCTTCCAAATCTTTTTCACTTTCAGCTTTGCCTTCTGAATCCTTTACGCCTCCTGTCTCTGTTAATCATCCTTCAATCTAATGGGTCCCATGTTTTCTTTGTTCCTATCTCCTCTATGTACTGCAGAAAAATGTTTGCTTGTTGGGTTTTTTGCTGTTGTTTTTTTGCATTTTCTTTTCCTTCTGATGTCTGACTCTCTTCACTCTAGACCTACTTTGTCCTCCTACTTGTCTGAAGCCCTTTTTTTCAAATAAACCTGTAACCTCTTCTCTATCTCTCTCCACACTAGAGCTACTATTCCAAAATTAGCATGCAAGCTTGAAGTTTAAATAAAACGGGACTTGTTTCTGCATGCAGACCACCAATCACTGCAAAAACAAATAGCAAAAACAATTTGTCATGGTTTCCAACAGCATTAACAGCAATTGCTGGTTTTATTTCCTGCTCCTTGTTACTGTTTTAAAAAAACAAAGAGTATTTTAGGGATTTAAAAGAGGGCATTTTAACTCCTAAGGTCAAAGTTGTCTGCTCGAGCAACCACCAGCAACAGATCTTTCAGTGTTTTGATCAGACTTTTTTTTAAAATTGGTGAAACGGCCTTTGGTTAGTATTCTCTCTAAGTAATTCAGGATTCATTCACAAATCTTTCCCTCTTATCGCAATGTAAGCTGTGCAAATATTGTCTCATCAATTATGATATGCTTCAGCTGCTAAAATAAAAATGCTGATTTCTAGTTGCACTGAATGCTGTTGAATACAGTGCTCTTAGATCGTAAGCAGCAGTAAACTGGTAAAAATGACAAAAATAAACCAAAAAACAACAAATGCGTGCTACTTTTCTTTTTTATTTCAATATACAAATAGAAATCTCATCAAATAGTATAATAGATTTGCAAACACACAGACAAGTACAGTCTCCAACAACTCTGTTTACCTTTTTTTGGATTAGGAAATAACCCCAGAAGAAAACTTAAGACATATTTATGGTTCTTTGCATGACTAGTCATATGTTATAAAAGCATCTGTTAGAGGAATGTAGGGGGAAAGCTCTCCTCTTTTCTCCACATACTGCACCTGTGTAGCTGGGTACACCGTGCATCGTGTCTTCCCATTAACTTTTTTCTTGTTTTCTTGCCTCTCAGTTTGTTCTTTTTTTATTGCTTTAATAAATATATAATTAAAAATAAAATGGTTGGGGCCTAGTGGTTTGAACTCCAGTAGTGTTAAACCTCCCCTTAGTTAGCTGCAGCTGCTTCACCAGAGGTGATTACAGAACAAATACGTGTGGAACAGAATGCTGAACTGAATTTGGCTTCTTTGTGGAATGAACATGCATTCTTCAACTATGTTATTCATACCTGACCTATTTCTGGCAAAATCATGCAAAGTATGATTGCCTGGTTGAGCTGGATTTTCTTATCCCCCCTTTTCACAGAGCTTCCCTTCCCATGCAGCATTTCAGGGCGCAGGCAGAAGCGTTTAACATTTTCTGATTCTTCTTCTGATTAAAAAATGGTTATGTATGATGCAGATTTAATTCCAGAAAGATCCGCCCTACAGTGTTCCTTCGTGCACTGATGAATGCTTTCATCATATAAACACACACACATACACACACGCACAGTTCCTGTAATGGATCATGGGAGCCTCACATGGAGTCTCATTTGACCAGGTTGTATAAAGAAAGTCAAAAGTTGAAATGGCACCATGAAGAGCTTTTCAGATGCTAACACCCCCATTTGGTACTGATCTTCTGCAGCAGCTACCTTTTTCAGCGCTGGTTACATTTGCACACATTCAAGCATAGGATCAACCCACAGCAGTCTTCTGTGGGCAGCTGAGCTATTCCACTAGAACTGCTGAGGGTTAAGTGCCTTACTCTAGGGCACCACTGCGGCAGAGGAGAGAGCATATTTCATTCAATTTCCCCTCCTAAGACTTTCCCCCTTAGAAGTTTAAGGCTTTGATTTAGAAACCTTTATGCTGCAAGCGTTCTTGATGTAAAATTGATTTCACAACAGCTCTGGATAAAAAGACAGAGATTTCAATAATCAATGCAGCATCAAAAATTGTAAGTAATGGCAGTAATGGAGAATTTCAGACCCCCTTTTCAAATGTGATGCTAGTCAAGGGATTTGAGAGACTAAATTATGAACCACAAGTAAATAGCACTGTTATTCACTAACAATGGAGTCTGAGACTGCTGTTTATGTTGGTCCAACATGTATTCCTTTAACTATGTCATTATACAGTAGATCTATTAGACATCAACCCTTATTGTGCCAGTCCTTGTGTCAGCATGATGCATGTCTGTGTCCTGTCACAAGGGAGTGTGGTGAGTCCACACCCCTCAACACATGAGGGGTGTGGACTATGATTTATGTGCTTAATAATGAAAGTAAACCACAAGTATAATAAGAAGCATTACAGGTGAACACTTTTCCCTCTTTCTGTGGGGATTTCTGTGAGGAACCACAGAATCACTGAACCAAGGGCTTCTGCAGCTTTAGGAGATACTGCCGAGCTCCAGTTCTCTGCAGCAAAGGCCCTGATGAGTAATGAGGTTTGAAATTGTGATGAAACAAAACCAAGTCTGGTGCCGCTTCTTGTAAAAAATTTAAATGTCTTCATCCTGCTAGCAGTTTTTTAAAAGGGTGCACTGCAGTTTCAAAGTTAAACCGTTTCCTGAAACTCACTGGTTATAATGCGGCAATATTAAAGACATTTTTTTCCCATAAAGTAAAGAAGACTAAAGAGGTAGTCTCTCGCTATGACTCCCTCGCTTAACCACTTACTTTCTGTGCCTGTTGTTTTGGGCATCTATATGAGCAAGTGACCAAATTATTTATTTATATTTCATATATTTGACAGTTTTTGAGGCAGAGGGCTTGAATGATTTTTGAAGACCTATAGTGATACACCAGTGTGCTGAATATCTTTTTGGCCAAGATATCAGGACATGTTAAGAAAAAGTAAGGTTAGATTACTCAAAGAGAATTGGGGAGTTATGATCACTCAAGTTGTTAGAGTCCATTCAACCACTGAGGTCAAACGCAGCGGTATGAGACCAGTCCATAACTATGAAAAACACAAAAAAAGAGACAACTAAGGTGACAGAATGACTCTGAATACTCAATTCAACTGTAATTTCATTAACTATTTCCACTTCAGCCTATTCACCTAATGTGTAAGTTTGTAAGTTTAAGGACATTTCAGGAAAAGTTAGAGGGGCACAAGTGCACCCGGCACACACCGCAATCCCACAGCTATCAACACTATCTCCCTGTCCTTCAGACAATCTAAGGCAGCTTTATGAAACTTTTAAAAGCCATAATTTCTTTGAAGTGGAAACTTGTTCCGTCGATGGCTTTGTATAATCCCACAGTTCACTTGCTTGCTGTACTGTGAAAAGGACGTTTTTTTCCTGGAGATAGGGAGTGCCTCCATCCATACAAAGAGCTTAACCACAACATCTCAGTACTCCCTGTCTCTCCTTCTCCCTCCACCACCACGAGCACACAAACAAATGCACTAAAGTGCACGTTCAATAAAATATATCATTTTTCCCCAGGTTTTTACCTTCACAGCCATGTCTTCTGCTTTGTCCACTCTGACCAATTTTTGTTTCTCCCACGTGGTATTACTTGGTCAACCTGATCTTATAAAACATTCAGAGACTGTTTACATGCACCAAATCACCCTGCATGCATTATGCAGGGAAGCGAGTGGTGTAGTTCCCAAGTCCCCTTCCTTTCCGCTCTTTGCACTGCACCTATCCTCCCTTTATTTCCTAGAACACACAGTTTTTCCTGCATCCATGATTTTTTGCCAAATAAATATGAGACTTATTATCAAATTATATTAGACAATTTAGGTTATCAAATGTTCAGAAATAACAGACAGCAAAGACTCATTGCCTATTTTACATGGACCAGTCTTGCTTGTTTTTGCATCTACCCCACAAAGGCCCATCCAGAGCCAGGGAACAACCCTAATCCTAATAGCATCTCATCCTTTTGGCCTTTTCCCACTTTTAGAATTTGAATTTCAAAAAGTCTTGTGCTCTACCATTCCCTATTCCCCACCCCTACTTTCTGTCTTCACATATTTGCATCTTCCTTTAATGCAATTATGCTTTCAGTGGCCCTTCAACACACATCGTTCTACTCTCCTTACTTTATTCAGGTAGAGGTGAAAAGTTTAACTCTTAATACTGCTGTATCAGGAAGAGCTGCCAGCACAAGCTAAAACACTCCCTGAGCTTGATCTGCAATTCAGTTTTTCTCTTTTTCCTCACTTTGTTGATCTCCTTCTTGAAGCCTAAATCTTTTCCTTATCTCTGTTCTGTTTATCGCGCGTACTTTTTCTGTGTGTCTATGTCAGCAAGTCCTTTACTCATATATTGCTGTCTGATATTTCGGCTTCATGACTTGATTTGATTTTCATTTGTTCATCCTTATATCTCTACTTTGGCTCAAACTATTACCCTGTGTATACAGCACAATGTGAGCTATGTCAATGACAATAGACCCCCGCAGCCTTCAGGCTACAGTTCAGCTTAATGGAGTTCCTATATGTGGAGCTTAAAATATTTGCTTTTCCTATTCTCTGCGATTTGATTGTTGTAATGTTTAGGTCACTGAGTAACATTAGTAGAAGAATTTAGAAAATAATCATGTTTTATTGATGATTAATTAATTTATTAATAGCTGAATAACTCAAAGAAAAATAAAGAAAAAAGAACTCCTGGGCCAAAATTCACGTATGAGGCTTCATCTGAAAAGTACCATGTAGGTATCTAGGTTTAGAAAATGCTTACTTGTGGTTAACACACAACCTAACACTGACCTTAAATGACACCAACCAGACAGACAGAAGATAAGGGTGGATGTTAACCTGAACTTTAAGCAGATATCTAGAGAATAGAGCAATTATTCATGTTGCCATGATCATAATTCAATGTCCAAACTTTTAACGGACAGACAGTCGAACTGATCAGAGAACCTCTTTGTAGTGAGACAAACCTGAATCACATGGGTACATGAAGTTTGGTACAACCTGCTCTGGAATGCAATAAAAATGGTGAATATAATAAAAAAAATTACAACAGTAGCCAAAAAACAATGTTGCCAATGTTGCAAACTAAGGTTATGTAACATTTGTTCTTTAGCTACGTAAGCAAAGTGCAACATTCTGAAGAGTGTTATAGAAACATGATGCTGAAATGTGTTACAATCCATAACAGATTGCTTAAAAATAGGTGGGTCCGACTTTTTGTTTAAATTTTTTTGTTCTCTGTGTCAGTCTGGTGTACGACCAACTTAAATGCTTAATGTATTTATGCATTGTTCCCCACTCATGCAGTGTACTTTGATCTCTGATTCCGAAGTGGCTAGCTATCAGGAATGTGACAGCTGTTGCCCCTTTCCTAAAATCCCTCAGTGATGGCTCTTGATGCACTGGCACCAGCTTCAGTCCACTCCTTGTGAAGCTCCCCCAAGTGGAGTTTACTTGACAGACTGTGGTGATTACTGTTGCTTATGCACCTTTTTCCATTAAATTGAAAATCATTAAATGCCTCAATACAGCACCCAGCAAATACCCAGTTCCTACCCTAGACAACTGTTGAATCAGCAGTCTACTAACAAGACTAAGTGAGAGATACACAATATTACACCGTATTTATACCATTTACTTGAATCCATAGTGTCTGGTATCAATCCAAGGTCTTCAAATCCCATTTCTGGCAGAACTATTAAAACATACCAGGGAGTCTGGGGACATTTAGTCCAAGAAGACTACGTCCCACACCTCACTTGCTGATGGGACTGTACATTGTTGTAGCCACAAGGCAGTTGGTGTCTCTGATGGGGGTAGATGAGTGTACCAGATGAGATACACTGAAGGAAAGTGAAGGAAGCGGTTAAGCTGAAGAAAAAGTTCTCTTGAGCTTTGAGATAGCTGACAGGTTCTGGCAGGCAAAGCAGAGTACATCTCTGGCAGTAGTTAAAGCAAAAACTCCAGTGTGGGAAGAGTTTGGTGAGGCCATGGAACAAGACTTTTGATTAGCCTCAAAGCCAGCCTGGCAAACCATCAGGCGACTCGGGAGGGGACAGTAACTTCCATCTTACACTGTCTATAGTTGGGATCGAGTTATTTTGACTTTAACCAAAAATACAATAAGGTGGTGGAAGGAATATTTCAAGTATCTCCTCAATCCTGTTGACAAAGCTTCTGTTGTGGAGTTTGGGAACAAAGGTCATGACGCGGTTACTACTGGGGGCAAGTTCATTGAGGTAGTTAATTAACTGTACCTAGGGGACCTACCACCTTTTGGGCACTTGAGATTTACCTGTAGTTCTTTCAAGTTCTGGTTGTTGTGGGGTTATCTGGGTTGACACAGCGTCACTCAGACTCAGATGTGATTTATAAAAACAGAACACACAAATATAAGATTGTAAGCACACTTTAGCAAAAATGATACAGAATGGATGGCAGCTGTGGTAATTGTGCTCCTCGCTGCCAAAGCATTAATTTGTTCCTTGGTATCAATGAGAAAACCTTCACATGAAAAATCTAACTGCAGCAATCATTGCACTGGCCTCAACTGACCCAGAAAGAAGAAAGAGAGAGCAAGAGTTGACTCATTAGATATTTTCTATCTATCTGATGCTGGATTATGGCAGTCTCTCACATTACACACAAGTGAGATCAGTAATTTCCATGCACAGACTTACAAATCTGCATAGACACACTCTTCCCATACACATTCACACTTTGTCCTTGGTGTAAAACACATTACATAAATCTCTCAGTGGGGAGGCTAACACATATGCACTCGTGCACAAACGGATGTGCATGTAGGCGCAGCCCTAGATATCAGATTGGGTCATGGGAGCCCCAGATAAATGCAAACTACTAATCAGGCCAACCAAAATAGAGCTCATCATCTTTAGGTTGAAATTAGGCTGAGACGAAGGTTATCTTTGGCTGTCCACTGGGCAATCACGGGGAAAAAAACCCATTCACACTAGAGAAGCATCAATGGTGTCAGTTCAATGTGTCTGTACTGTGGCAAGTAATTACATGATCTCTATCAAACTGCCAGTTTTGCTGTGGCCTTCAGGTGGTTAACACGCACGAAAAGACAAAAAAAGTCACTCACTTCTAATAAAGTGTTCTGCAAGAATAATGTAAAAAATATTTAAGAAAAACAAATGTATGCTTTAAATAAATTAAATAATAATCTGACCGTGAAATCTTGCAACTTGAAAGCAGGTACAAGCACCTTACTACGATGATGTTAAATGCAAACATCCTTGGAGGCACTGATCATTTTGAAAACATTCACAAAAAAGTTTTTCCAAGTCTGAAGTAAGTAATAATGTAAGTCTTATGTGTTGAGCGCTCTTCTTCAGACTGCTCTAAACACTGTCAGAGTTGTTCTTCCTTTCTCTCCAGGGCTGTATATAATAGCAATGGAAAGCATATCCATAATTTGATCATCTCAGGCACACAGCTCTGAGAGCACAGGAGCCCCCGACTCCAGCTGCTTAGATCGCTTTTTTGAGAGGGCTAGTCAATCAGAAGACGGTCAGGATGGTCTAGAAACGAGCAGAAGCCGGTACACAACAGCAGCAAAATGCAGTCGTGAATGTCTATATGACCGTGAACAGCAGATTAGTACATCGCTTTAGTGTGGTAGTGTTGCAACATAAAATATGCCCAAGTTTTGACAAAGCAGTCCTGTTGCGTGATTTATAACAGGACTGTACATCATCTGTGTTCTATAAGGGAAAAAGAAAAACGTAAATGGATATTAGGAGGTTCGTGGTAAGGAATGGAGATGAAGCTGGAAGGAGCAAGAAAAGAAAAGCACAGAAAGAAAGGAGGAATAAGATGTACAAAAATGATAGGGAGTTCAGGGGTGAGGAGTCAAAACAGAACCGCCAACACTCTCAAGAACACCTGTGGGACTTGCTACACAACCTTCTGTGTCAAATAACATGTGTTCAAGGCTCTTAAGCTCTTTGCTGCTTTCACACTCTGACTTTCTCTCCTGTTCAATCTTTTTCCCCTGTCTCACCCATCCCCCTCCGCTCTCAAGACATTTTTTCCCCTCTCTCACACCAAACGGTGGTTCCTCCATTAGGATTATTGATCAAAATAATCAGAGAGAAAAAGCAAGAACAAGCGAGAAGAAGAACGCAAAAAGAGTCAGAGCTTGCAACCTAAGCCTTCGAATCTCCAAGAGAGATGTACAGACCACTGCTTTCACAAGTGCCAGTCAGAGTTGAAATATGATATAAAGAGCATTTTCTAGTGTGATGTGATACAAAGATTATTTTTTTTCCTGATTTTTTATTTATTCTGTTTTGAGTTAACATAAATCAAAGGCTAATCTGTTTTGGTAAATTCAATAAAGTGATTAGTTTTCATTAGATTTTAGATTAGTTTTCACCCTCGCCACAAGATTTGATGCAATATTACTTAAGTGTAGTGTGGCTTATACACACCTATATAATTCAATTTGATGGAACATCCAGGAATTACTGAAGTCAACCCCTCTGAGGTAAAGAAAAGTCCCCAGCCTTCTGTTTATGCTCCATGCGTTTATGTACAAAGATGGTGCACCAACAGGGGGTATGGCAGACAATATATATCCCCGTTTGACTGAGTGATAAACCTTTCAACAGGCTGTCGTGAATAATCCATTCCATTAATGTTCCCTCCCTGAGCCGAACAATGAGCCCCTTCAAGTATGACCAATAGAACTTCATTACTTCCCATTGTGAGAGAGCCTTGCTTCCTATAATATTACAGCAGCGTGACCTTGACATCTTGTTAGAGCTTACATTAAACTTTATGAGCACCGCCTTTGGTGTTTAAGAATGTCTAAGATATATATGGAGTCTGCTCATATGGATGTGGATGGGAAGGGGGGAGCATGAGGGGGCAGTCATGATATCACAGATATGTTATTTGGCTTAAGCTTAAAAGGGGTGTCGCCGTGCAAAAAAGAAAAATGGAAATCCCATTTGTTTTAATAGCTTACAAACCACAGAGAAGCTGTGAATTAAATACTGCCATAATACCCTGCCTGGCTCGTCCAAGATGATTGCTTTCATTAAGAGCCACTGGCCAGCATTCCTACTGCTATTAGCCATATTGTACTTTGCAGCTGAATGTAAAGCTATTAAGTTGCTCAGATAAACAAAGATTACGGATACAAGATTTGATGACTGCATGACGCTTTCTGGCACAAAGTTTTAATCCTCGTCTTCGGTCTCTATAAATTAGCTTGACTTTTGTGTTACGGATTAATACTACAGTACATCCACTGTAAACACTTTTAATATGAAGTCATAATTATGCCTCAGTTATTGTCATGTTTAACTGCTGCTCATTTCAAAACCATCGGTCTTATGCCATATTGCATGGCATAAAATGAACACTGGCTTGTATTATTCACTTTGCCTGCAGAGTCCCACTTGTTCACAGCAATTACAATGAAACTTCGGCTTGTGATTAGGGATTTACAACGGGCAAATTAAAATGCCAGCATTACAAACCAGGAAGAAGACTTTGCTATCGTTAAGTTGGTAGGCAGAGGTGTATTAAATTTATATCACAACGGACATGGGTTTATGAATATTAGATTTACGTTTATACCCACAAAGAGTGGGAAACCTCATAGCACTATTGCAGCGTCTGTGGATTAAAACTGAAAAACCATCTTTGGAAATGAAGGCGAGCAGAGCTGCAGGTGGTGTATAATTAAAGTTTGTGAACAGATACAAAACGATACCTGAACTAAAAAAAAAAGCTTGTTTCAAGCCACAATCACAAGGAAACAAAGGTTAGTTAATATTCAATACATTAACAGTAAATCAGTTCATACATTTATGAATCCTAAGATAACACTGGCAGAGCTTCTGTGTGTGAATAAAACAATATTTAAGTCACAGACTCATCATCTCATGACACTCTGATTATAACCCGCAGAGCTTGTTTGCTGACACAAGAAGAGACCAAATGTCAAGAAATGCAGTAATTCCATTACACATACAGCGTCACAGCATTTCTTTTCAGGGGTATTATGAGCTCAATTTTACGAGTCATGAATCGGAGAATCTAATCTTTTCCGGTTTCTGTTAACACAATGTATAATATGTGGGGGAAATGTACAGCGATGGGGGGGGTAGGGTTTTTTTGTTTGTTTGTTTGTTTTTTGTTTGTTTGTTTTTTTCAAACTTGGTAAATTACACAAAATGTACTATTTTGGAACCAAGCTTTTTTTTTTCTGTTCAGTTCTATCTGTGTACTGTTGTTCCCAAAGGATCACTGCAAGATTTTTTATCCAGTTCCCAAAATAAACAAAACACATTATTATTACAGTAGTAATGCCATCTTTATCAGTCAGAATGATGTGAATTTTGTTCCCTGTAAACCCTCAAGTTTTTGCACACTGAACATGGAAGCCTGCATTCCTATACTTGCCTTTAAGCAGGACATTGCATGGAAAACAATAATGCAACCAAGCATGCATGTATTGACTCTGCTCCGGATGGCAAACAGTTCTCAAAAAGCCCAGAAGTCTCACTGTATTAGATTAAAGTAAACAACAAATCTGATATATTTGGATTTGTTGAAAGTTGCAAAAGTGCACATTTTGCTAGAGCATTATCAATATTAAAATTGAATGTGGATACTATGGGATTTTTGGTATTAAGATCTCTAAATAAATTTCAAAGGAGAGAGAAAAGAGGACAGCTCTTGTTTTAGTATTTTAATTTCAGTCACTTATGTTTAGACTCCCCAGCTGGGTAATCTGGGACTTGAACAGTCAGATGGGAGATCCTCCACAGTTCCAGCACTGTCACATCCATTTGAAGAGGAAATTTGGTGAATTGCTTTATAAATCTTTTAAATGACTTGTTAATGCAAAACTCTTAATACCTTTGATTGGTTAGCTGGGTGATGACTGTTTTCTTCATGTGACAACCCAATTCTCTCTTGGACTGAACAGTAATGAGCTTTCTGTCTTCACTGAGTTCGTTTCAAACTTCAGTTTTGATATGTCCTTTGGTTCTAAGGTAAGTTTTAGTCTATAAATATTGTACTTCCCAAATACCAAAAGCTGCTTCATACTTTTTTTGATATGCATTTGACTCATCAATTGTACTTAGACAGTTTATGAAGGGAAAAAAATGACTTAATGCCCCCATGAGCACCAATTTCTTGGTCTTCCTTGGTCTTTCCTCTTTAGCATATTTGTATTATTTCAGCTTCAGTCTTTTTGTGTTTTTCTGTATGGTTTTCTCTGCTTCACTGTGTGTAAGAGACAGATAATAGGCCGGGGGCAGAGAAGAAGTTAAGTACAGAAAGCCCAAGAATATAAAAACAGGGAACAGAAGAACCCAAAAGGTGGTAATGTGTAAGTTTTACCAGGCTAACAATTCTCCATGTTTAGCATGGTGTTGTTATAATTTTGGTATTACAGTTTTAGTCAGCTTGATATTATTAGCTTGATAAGTCAGACTAATTATGTTGATTTTTTTTATCTTTCATTTTGTATATTTGCAGATTTAAATTCTATTCCACATCTAGAACATTACACTTTGGGGGTACTCACAAGTAATAAAATAAAATAATTAAAATAAAATCACAAAATCATAAATCAAAATCTCTTCATGATCAAAGCTACCATTGAAATAAGTCAATATTTTTAGAATAAATGGTGGCTGTTCTCAGCTAAATGTAAGAAGCACAGGACACATCTGTAATCCATGCAGGCTTTGAAAAGTAATGAGTCACATCTGGCGTGTCCATTTTTCATTATTAAAATGAAAAATAAAATGTTGTACTTTAGTCCTTTTAGTACTTCCAAGGCATTGGAAGTACTAAAAAGACTTGCAATGTCTTTAACATCAACTAAAACCGTTAACATCACAACAAACAACCAAAAAAAAAAAAAACAAACAAACAAGAGGAAGACAAAAAAAGCCATTAAAATATTACTTTTGCCCCATATTTGATAATAGCATGCACCGCGTAGTTCTGCATGTTAACTGTGCCACATAAAAAATCATAATCAATTTAATTTTGTACCTGTTTTACTTCAATAATTAACAGTCCCAGGCTTTCTTATAGGTATCAATCACTGGCGAACCAAGAGAGCCACAGCCAACTAGCTTGCCTTTTAAACAGGTGTTTTCGTATAATGACAAATTTAAATGCATCAAAAGTTCCCATTCTGTTAAACAATTGCAACAATTCAATTTGGACTGTAAAATTGGATGCTAGATTCTTTAATAGTTAATGGAAATAGTTTGAATGCACCGCCAAAGCGGAATAAGCCGGAGCACCTTCCAGTGTTTTATTAACATATTTAGGACTAAGTCGGAAAGGTTTGAGTGCAGTCTTTAGCTTGAGCTAGAAGAAAAAAAATCACATTGCTACTGTTAGTCTGCTGGCCACAAGTACAATAACAGTCTGAGTCAATCTGTCTTTGTTTGCTTTGAACAATCTGAACAGAAGAGCAGGTAATGTTCAGATAAAGAGCCTTCCCTCCACACTCCATCTCTGTTTTGCTTTCACTTTGGAGCGGAAATGTTGTTGGGCGGCAGAAGTCTCGTTTTTCTCAGTGGACACGTATGATTAAATTGTTGGTGCAGTTGTTGCTACAGCACCTCTACTGAGAGCTTTGGCCAGAAGGATTACCTATCCTTCAACTGTACAGAAGAAGATCAGTAAAACGTCTTAGGTAAAGATGCACTGTTGCTGCCCTGAAAGCGTAAGCCAGTTATTCTAGCTGTAAAACTGCAGTGGAGGATTACAAGATCACCAACAGCTCTTTTTGAGTTCATTTTAATCCTGTTTGACACATCTTTGCACTAGTTCAATTTGCTAGTCTCTCATATTTAAAAAACAAATTACCATTCTTTTTCTTTCTTTTCTGTCACCAACGGCTAAAACAGCTCAATTCCTTCAGTAACTCTGTTTTTTCTTTTTCTTTTAAATTCTTTTTCACTTATTTTTCCTCTCCCTAAAAATGGGAGAGGTTATTATCAATTTTAACTTATTGTCAAATAAACCAAATCAGCCAACTTGAGCTTTTCAAATCTGTAATGTCATGTAAAAATATTTTGAATACTGTCTAATTGAAAAGGTTTTGATTTTGGTCATTGTTTGATGAACAATGGCCACAGCAGCCTAACTAAGTCAGACTGATACAGTGTAATTGCTGATATCGACAGTCTATTTTACTCACATGTTGCCACAGAATCCTGATTATTATAAAGCAGTGCTGATTTTATAGTCTGTCAATGTTAATTTGATGCCTAATCAGTGAGTGAATAACACTGATTAAAATAACATGCAACATTGTTGGTGAATCAATATGACTTCAGAGTGCAAAATGGATGTTAAATAGGAGTGTTGATGCATTTACGCAGATTCTGTGTTCTTAGTGATTATATGTTAGCCTGCTATTTTTGCCCGGGGAACAGACAGCCCACTTATTCAACTGTCAAGGTTGAAATGTGATCTTAATTAAAGGCAGCTGCAACTGTATATGAGGTTGAACAAAACATAGAAAAGTCATACTGTAGATAGCTTAACCTCTTATCTTTAAAACAATTCTGCTACTGATAAAGTCAGGCTAAGAGTCATTCAAAGCTTATTTAGGGAAACATGCAAATGAAAGTGAATTCTCTTGCAGTAGAGATAAATAACACAAACTTGACAGATGACAACAAGGTGAGGTGTCAGGCTGCGGTAAATATCTGAGTGATTTGTGGGCAATAAAGACAGGTGGAATTACTTTTACTTGCACTGTTAAGTGTGGGGGATATTATGAATTATAAATTCAATATAACTACTGAATTTTACAGAGACGTGTGAATCGTCTAGCCTTGGGATTTTGGGCATGGATGGATGCAGAATATTACAAAGTATCACAGTATCACCCCTACTATTGAAATGCTTTCACTTTATACTTAAAGGCAGATAGATGCCCGTGTCTTGGAGACAGGCCATCATCTTAGTAATACTGAAGACAGGTAAGGATAAAATGTAATGCACTGAAAATATAATTCCCGATATTATAGATGATGATAAGACAGGATTCTTCAAAACTAAACAAATTCAGGACACTGTAAGGCGAGCCTTAAACTTATAGATGGTATGAGCAAAAATCAATCAAGTCAATAGTCCATTGTTTTGAGCTTAGATGCAGAAAAGGCCTTCGACTCCATTTGATGGGATATATGGGATACCTGGATGACTGAGAACCTTCACAGACATCTTTTTCTGACATTGCAACTATTTGGTTTTAATGAATCAACTATTCAGCTGGTAAAAAACGTATACCAATCTCCAGTGGCAAGAATAAAGATAAATAAAGGTATGACCAATAGAGGGCCCATTCAAGGAGGCTGTCAGCAGAGGTGACCTCTTAGTCGGGTCCTATATGCCTTATTTATTGAAGCGCTTGCACAAGCAACGTTGATGCCTTAGAAAGAGTTCCCTTTTTTGAAGGGGAAGAAGAAGAAGCAAGAGATTATACATATACCACCTGTATTTCAATGACATTTCGGGTGTTCACTGATCAGCCTGGATGCCCTTTTTGTTCTTTTTCTTTTCCCCATATTGCTGAAAAAATTAAAAAATAAATAAATAAATAAAATTAAATAAAAAAACAATACAAACAAAGTTACAAAAAAAAAAGAAGGTGTCACCTTACATAGCTTGGTGATGTACAGTATGCCTCCATCTGTGGGTTTTAAGCGTTCGGAAAGAACACAGTGACTCAGTAACTGTGCCAATGGAGTTTTGTCCATGACCCAAAAATCACACTGGCGCTTTTTATAAAAAGCGGAAACTGTTACAAAGAGACCTGTGGGCTGCAGCTGTGTGCTGTGCGCATCGGCAGTCAAAACTCCTCCAGGCCTGACAAATTTTATTCAGCAAAGCACTTCCACAGGAACAATACACAGTTTTGAATGTCACTCAAATCAACATTTTGGAAATATATTGGTCATAATATTGAGATCTATACAAACACATGAAATGCATACAGTCATGGTGAAGAGAAAGTATAGCCTTTAAATTCTAAGGTTTCATTTATCAGGTTATTGAAAAAAATAACCTAAAAACAACCTCAGATGAATTACAAAACATGATATGACAAAAAAGTCCAAATGCAGAAGCAATGTGTGAAAACCAATGTAAACCTATGAGGTATTTTTATTCTCATGTTTACACATATTTAACACACACATTGCAATATTGTGCTCTCTTATACGTGTATTTTAATGTACATATTTACAAATTCTCACTCTAACATACATGCATTTTCATTTATGCATGCCTACAGTTTGCTCTCATTTACATGCATTCAATATGCATTTAATCTCACAAATAATATATGTATGTAAGAAGAGAATGCATACATGTCAGAAGAAAATATATGTATGCAAGAGAATAATGTATGTGAATGAAAGAGTATAGTGGAAACGGAAGGAGTTTAATGGAAACGGAAGGCTGGGTGTCTGTACCGCTGTGATTGGCTGAGAAGCACGCGCGGGTCACTTTCAAGTGTCTGACAGCATTGAGGGGAAAGAAGAAACTCGAGTTCTTCAGCAAGCTGTCGGGGTGTTAAGAAATATTTTATCATCTCCTGAAACGGTCACGTCGTTGTCCTCGTCACTTGATCGAGGTGGGATGGGCTCAACTGCACCCAGTGTTACCCACAGCACGGTGGAAAGTGAGATGAGGGAACATTTTAGACCAGCTAACACCCGGGTAGCTTCAACAAGCCAAGTAGCTACACGGAGTTTGACTGGAGTGGGGCAGTCTTTTATGGCGTTATTTTTGTGCCACTATTCTGAGCGCACGTAAAAAAAAGTTTGCAGGTGCAAGTGTTGCATTTTGAGGAGAAATTTATTTTGAGCGAAGAAAAGCTGGATTTCAGTGAACAAAATTCATTGCTGCGTGCAAAAAATGTATTTCAGTGTTTGCTATTATCCACACACACACACACACACACACATACAATAGCCCCTCTCGGTCAGTTTTTGCATTTGCGCTTGCTCGCGCTCTCAACATTTCTGCCCGTGCGCGCTCAACTCTTTGTGTACGCCGTTATATTTGTGCCACAAAACCAGCCAATCACAGACTTGGAGCAAAAATATCTGATTGGCTGTTCTGGTTTCCAATCAGCTCGAAATGACGAAATGCAATATCCCAGAATCCATTTCATCCAAAACTCAAACGAGGCAGTGGCGGACGAACACAGAGTGGCGGAGTTTGAAATATTACTCTTTCTGGGTCACAAAATAAACTTTTAAGATATTTTCATGTGAGAATGGTGCTGTGTAAACTTCAAATATCTGCTTAATTCATCAAGCCATCACATATTTCCATAAGTGCTCTAATGTTTTCGGAGATGAATCAAGCAGTCAAGTGACGAGGACAACGATGTGACCGTTTCAGGAGATGATAAAATATTTCTTAACACCCCGACAGCTTGCTGAAGAACTCGAGTTTCTTCTTCCCCCTCAATGCTGTCAGACACTTGAAAGTGACCCGCGCGTGCTTCTCAGCCAATCACAGCGGTACAGACACCCAGCCTTCCGTTTCCATTAAACTCCTTCCGTTTCCACTATACTCTTTCATTCACATACATTATTCTCTTGCATACATATATTTTCTTCTGACATGTATGCATTCTCTTCTTACATACATATATTATTTGTGAGATTAAATGCATATTGAATGCATGTAAATGACAGCAAAATGTAGGCATGCATAAATGAAAATGCATGTATGTTAGAGTAAGAATTTGTAAATATGTACATTAAAATACATGTATAAGAGAGCACAATATTGCAATGTGTGTGTTAAATATGTGTAAACATGAGAATAAAAATATCTAAATATAAAAATTAAAATAAAACTATGTGAGAGTGAAAGTATATGTATGTGAAAGAAGAATATATGTATGTGAGAGTGAAAGTATATGTGTGTGAAAGAACAATGTATGTGTGTGAGAGTGAAAGAATGAATTTTGGCTTGTACGGCCCCTCATATAAACTCTTATTGCTACCATAGGAATTAAGATGGTAAGTAGCAGCCAGGTGTTGCTAATCAATGCACTTGATTAATTACAAATAAATTTTATGACCTGGTAAGGAATATATAGTCCTGGTATGTAAAACCTTACCAAGACTTTATGAAAGAGGGTGTACTTTCTTTTTACCATGACTGCAGATGTGTATGCATCTCATACATACCATCTGCAGTCACAGTGTTATCAAAATTATAAAAATAATTTTTTCTCCAGCAGCATTTCCAACAGGTTCAAAGTCCACACGTGCTTAGAATAGGACTCCAGCTTTTTGTAATTAATGTTTTGTGTCGTATACTGTGCGCAAACAGTTTGTCCTGAGGTTATCTAAATGAGAGTATTGAATAAACTTCATGGAAATGAAACATTTTTATAAATGCTTGTTCCAAACATCATGACTACTGGTGCAGTGTTTCATCTTTGAACTGTTTCATTAATCTATTATTTATCTAATATGTTTATTTCCACCTCATTCCCCTTTGCAGACTCAGTGTTTTGTTATCTGTTTACACTTTACTCAAAGAACATCCCAAAAGTTAACTTAATAAAAACCTGATTCTAATTTTGTATCTAACTTTGCATCTTTACTGAGCTAAATCATTTATATTTTGAGATCCATCATTAAGAACTTTTTTAAAATGTGGTTTAAAGATTATTAACTTGTATCTTTTGCTCACAGCAGACCCCTTAACAATTTGCTAAGAAGTTTCACAGGGCATGATAGTTAATATCAGAAGAACAGAAGAACACACACACACACACACACGCACACACACACGCACACACACACACAAACAAACCAAAAGAAACAGGTCCACCCGCAATGCCAAATATAGTCTTAATAAGACTAAAAAATGCATATCAGCTGTTATAATTTATACTAATAAGACAGCTTTTTTATTCTTCATTTATTTTTATCCTCTTTATATCACTTTGGTGTTGTTACCACACTTTATCTTCATGATGTGCATCTCTCTTTTATTCTACCTCATCCCTAGACGCTCTCTTTCCTATCCCTCCAATTTTCTGTAGGTTTCTTTTTGAATTGTATCATCTTCTTTTATTTACTGATGCCTTTATCTCCCGATCCCTTCTTCCACCATTCCAATCCCTTTCAAAATATTCTTCATCTATTTTGTGTCTCGTGATTCCATCTGTTTCTGTCAGAACAGAGACAAGATTCACTTCTTGTTCTCTGATCCTTGTTGTCATCTGCTTATCTTTAGCTCATCTATGCTCTGTCTATCCACTTTTATCTGTACCAGAATGAAAGCGACCATACTGGCATGGATCTCATTCTTAGCATACAGCTTGTAGATGTCACTGCTGTTTTTTCTCTCTTTTTTAAAAATTCTCTGTTGCTCTTTCTTTTCTTTTTTTGTGACCTTTGTTTAAATCTACCTTCTTACTGTCTGCTTTTTTAGTTGGTGAAATTATTCAGGCTCAATGTAAGTAATTTTGTCTAGATATTTGTAACTTTCCATCAAATGGTCTTTTGCTTTGCTGTGCTTGAAAGATATTCTAGTTTTTAAAACAAACAAACGAACAAACACTCTTTCTTAAATATTTTGGAAGTCTTATGCTTAATTTATGTTACAGTGGTTGTGTCTGTTTACACAGAACTTATGGAGAGGGGTTTTCAACCTACGCAAAGACGCCAACATGGAGTCCTGTAAATACCCAACAGTATGTAGCTTAACATGAATTACATTATGCATAGATCAAAGCAGTGAAGGGAACAACAGTGGTTTTCACCAAAAGTGTGAGATCGGTAAAAAAAAGCATCAAAGATGAAATAATAAGGCATGATAGGCATAGATGGTAGATGCAGTGGAAACTTTTCACTGCTTTTAACACCTGTTTCATTTCAGTTGTTTGTATGTTATAGTTGTGGTGTTCTATGATACTGGAAAACACAGCAGGAGTAGCCCACTGACCAACTGTTTGTCATGATGTCCCCAGTGACAGCAAACAGGCTGTATGTAGGACCACCACAGAACCATGTTGGAGCCCTTATTCTGTTGTGCAGGTCTAGATCCCTCAGCAGGTGGAGAACTGCTGCTACACTGAAAGGCTGTAGCACTTTCATCACAAACAGCAGTTCAAGGCAATATAGTCAGTGCGAAAAGATTTTACTGTCTGTGGTTACATTTCACTGTGTGTTATACCTGTATAACTATGCATATGACGAATAAAGAACCTTGAACCTTGAACCTTGAAAAGACATTAACTCAAGAGGCAGGTGCATATGCTGGTCCAAAAGGTGTTCATATGAGTGCACATCGACCAAACTGTGTGATGGTGCTAATAAATCAATTCATCTGTGTGTCTTTGTACAGACCTGACAAACTTGCTATTCAACAACAGCTAATAACCATTCAGGTTTGAAAAATAAAAGGCGCATCCTTGTTTCCGTGATGTAAATGAGACCCTAACTCGAAGGCTTCCTTTCCTCAACGTCTCAAGTCAAGCAAAAACATATAAACCATACAGGAAGACCTATAGGCACACAGACCCAAAAAAGGCTCAAGTGGTTAGTTAAATTGTTGTGTCATTTAGCTGCCACATTACATGCATTTTCTCTTTCATTTCCTTGCACATTCCCTCGCATCTCCTGTCCCTTTTGGCTTCTGTAGTGAAATCAAAAGCCCTGTAATAAGATGGAGATGCTGCCAACTCAAGTTATCCCTCTGGCTGAGACAAGCAGCGAGACAGGAAGGCATGCATCCAGGAACACATGCACACACATGCAGGCACACAGAAAGACACAAAACACAAGCAAAAGCAGGGACGTATTTAGATTGGTTGAATTAAATGTGAGATCCTTAAAATACATTTCTTTGCCATTGCACTACCAATGGCCAAATCAAGGCCCAGTGAGTGTTATTCACTATTAAGGCAGCTATGATACAGATAACCAGCCTGACATGATATTATTTACTTTAATTTGCATCTGGCACACTAAATAGTTTACCCCTCTACCCCTTTATTTTTGCCAAAAATTAATTGCCTTGATCCAAAAAGCAATGACTTAAAACCCTTTAAGCTTATTTTATGCTTGAGTTCATGATATGATACAACCAAGTGGAAGAAGCGACGCCTGAAACAGATGCGAGGAGGTCAGCCATACGGGATACATCTTACTGTTTTGGTGCAGTCAAGAGTGCAGATTCACTCACTCTTTCTGTGGTTATACAGGAGTGTTGCAAACAATGTAAAACTATTTACCTCGTACTTTTTTCAGATGGGTTCAAGGGTTCAGGGTGTTGCCTTTCACACCCTGGAAACATGCCCAGCTACCCTGGACTGAAGCCAACACTGAGTGGCAAGCTTACTGGAAATATGAACCAGTCTACCCAAGGCCTAATGTTATTTATTTTTTGCGGTATCTGCATTATTGTGCTAAAAGGGCACTCAGTCAAGGACAAACATTAAACCTACTGAAAAATTCTGTGCGGCTTTTATCATTGTAATATCTTGAATGTTTTTCTTTTTCTCCAGGCAGATAATTAGTGTCAGTAGAGGAGTCACTGCTTTATTTTATTCTTAAACAGATGCTCCAAGTCTAAGAGAGTTCACTTACAGTTTCACACCAGTGGCCATGTGGCAGACGTCAAAGCCTCTAGGAAAGAAAACTCAATTCCAAAGTGGCAACCTATGCACCTGGTATATGGCCCATATTTAGTGACTGAAACCGCAATGAAATAAAGGCTCAGTATTTCGAGGAAATATTAAACAAAGTTTAAACTTAAAATGGGGCTTAATTGTGCCTTGTGATTTTCTGAAGCCATCACCCACTGGTCGCTTGATACAGATAATAAAGTAAATGTATTACATCAATAAAACTTCCAGTGCAGCAAAACTCCATAAACAGACTTGTATATTGCACTTGTATTGAAAAAAAAAAGTATAATTAAATGGCTGAACAGCCAGCTTTGTAAGATATACTCACATGCATGCAGTCACAACTCCAAAGAGAAACACATTCAAACAAAGCGTCTGTTCAATAGCCCAGAGTAAGGAGACTGTTCTTTTTTTTATCTCGAGTTGGAATGAATTTCTGTAAACACTTGGCCCTGTGAGAATATATGACACTGCACAAAGGATAGTCTCAGTGAGATTTAGATAGCAGGGTACACTTCAAACACAAAAACACTGATGCACACACATAATACACATTCAGTCCATCCACAAATCATTTTAAGGTTGTTACAAATCTCATTCTGAGATGACAAGCTTTGTCAACAACTTTCACTTTAAACTATTAATGAAGCCAAACTGCGTGTCCCTCTGTTTCTAAGTCGGCCTTATAAATGTATTTCATGTTATCATGTCGCTATGTCTTGTGGGTGGTTGTAGCTCAGGAGGCACAGTAGGTCATCTACTAATTGGAAGGTTGGTGGTTCAATCCCTGGCTGCTCCAGTCTGCATGCCAAATATCCTTGGGCAAGTTGCTCTCCAATGCATGTATGAGTGTGTGAGAATGTTAGATAGAAAGCACTTAAGCATAGAAAAAAAGTGCTTGTGTGAATGGGTGAATGAGGCATGCTATAGTTACATGTCTACCAATTATGTAGCTATAGTTCTCTTGTGACTAAATATTGTAGACAAATGCACTGTATGCTTGAGCGTATGTGTGCACATAAATCTCCGATTCCGTCAAAGTCGAGCTTGAAACCTGTGGAACATGAACTCTGACAGTTAGCCTGTCAACTTGAAAATCAATGCCGCACGCTTCAACTGTTATAAATGATGGACAGGCTGTCATTCAAAGACAGCAATAAAGGAGCTGGATAAAGGAAAAAAACAAAGGAAGCCAATAGTTTAAAAAAAAAAATCGAGCCACGCAGACGACGTGGAAAAGCTGGGTTAAAGGAAAAGAACATGTCGGCAACAGTATACACTATGAAACGTGCTCCAGATTTTCCCGGGCGAGCACAAATGAATGACACTCTTTGATAGACCTGAACTTGTCAGCTAATGTGCTGTTCAAGGACAGATCGTGGATGGATGGCTCGAGACGAAAACTTCTTAATAACTATCTAGAGACAAAACTTCCTAATAACAGTGCTGTCACAGAATGATGGAATCAAAACCATCCCTGGTGGGAGTGACAGTCCTTTTCTTTCCATGCACATTAATTTGTTCAAACTCACATTTCCCCTTAGACAAACACCCCATTCCCACTGACGACTACCTGGAAAAGAACTCAATTCTTTATTCACAGCTAACAACGGTGACCTGAATATGTCGCTACCAATTCTTAGATTGCCGCAATACTGGCCACTGAATGATGAGCCGCATTCTAAGGCACAAGCTCTCAAATCATATTATGGATGTTGCCACAATTGCTGCTGCGAGCAATTCTGAACTGTAGGAGTGCAGTTTCTTTTCATTATGGTGCATACTACACCTGCAATTCCGAAAAAGTTGGGTCATTGTGTAAAATGTACATAAAAACAGAATGCAACACTTTGCAAATCTCATAAAGTCACATTTTAGTCACAGTAGAAAACATGTGAAATGTTAGAACTGAGAGGTTATCATTTTAAACCCTTTAATGGCAACTATTCCATATTTGACATGAGTTTTTTAAGTTTTGCGGTATCAGCATGATTTTTTTTCCCGAAACACCTGAAAAGATTCCACAGCACATTTACGAATAATACAAAATGATACAAATTAAATGCTTATTTATTTTTAAAAAAGGTTTGATAAACACTACAGTTTCCAAAGATTAGAACTTCCTGGTAATTATTTGGGGGTTTACAGGGTTAAGAATTGTTTGCAATATGTGGATGGCAGCAACATCTTTCAAATAAGCTGGCACAGGGGGCAACAAAAAGTTGAAAAAGTGTTACTAAAAAAGAACCCACTGAAGGAACATTTTGCAACTAATTAGGTTAATTGGCAACAGGTCGGAAGCATGACTGGGTATAAAAAGAGCATCTAAAAGAGTTCAGAGAGTTAAACTTGTGGAACTATTTCAGAATAATGGTGCCCAACACAAAATTGCAAAGACTTTAAATATCTCATCATCTACAGAACAAAATATCATCAAAAGATTCTGAGGATCTGGAGAAATCTCTGTCTGCAAGGGACAAGGCCTAAAAATATTGGATGCATAAGACCTCTGGGCTCTCAGGCATTGCTGCATTAAAAACAGTAAAGTTTTGTATGATGGAAATACTGCATGAAATCAGGAACACAGTTCACCGTGCCATCCACAAATTCAGGTTAAAGCTCTATCGTGCAAAGAAGAAGCCATATGTGAACAAGATCTAGAAACACTGCCACCTTCTCTGGGCAAAAGCTCATTTAAAATGGACTGAGGCAAAGTGGAGAGATGTTCTGTGGTCAGACGAATCAAAATTTGAAATTCTTTTTGGAAAACATAAGTTTGCTGTTACATGCCCGGCCTAGGGGTAATCCAGACATAACATGAGGTGTGACTCCCTCACTTCTACCACTCCCAAGAAAAGGCCTGCAGCATCAATTCAAGATGCCAAGGAGCAGTTTATTCACTTCTGAGGTGAGCAATGCCAAAGCAACAAACAAAAGTTTCCCTAAGAAAAGTAAAAGGCAAACAAAAGACAGTTTTCCAACCTATACTCTTAACAAATAAACAAGAGGAAAAGGACTGTAAGGAAAAACAGTCTTCTCATTCATACTAAACTGCTACACAATGCTCAAGATGTATATTGTTTAAGCATTCATAATTCACAGTTTACAAAGACTATTTACACAAGGCTCTCAGCAAAACACACAGATATTAGAATATATTCAAGATTCAACTCCTAGTTTCTAATCAGGCTTCTAATATAAACACTCAGTAGATCACAGCGTTGGTAGCAAACTAACTGCTGGCACTTTGTTGGGCGCAGAGAAAGCAAGGAGAGCATGAGGTGGCTGTCAGCTAGAGGCTAAGAAACTGCTGTCCATCTAGTCATTGAACCCAGACAACACCACTAACTTCTTCAAACCAGTCAATCAGCAGTCTCCATGTGATTGTGGATCACCTGAATTAGGGCTGGGCCATATCATACCGTTCACGGTAATACTGGTATAATGTTAGGCAATGAGATAATAAGAAAATGAAATAAGAAAATGAAATATTGCGATAGAATATGGGTAAAACATGCATGCACAGTGCCTTTGTTGTTATACGCACATGGCAGAAAAAGCATGGCGGCGACAGAGAATGAGAAGGGCGAAAGTGGATTGTTGAATGAAACAGATAAACCAGAATTGGTTTGTAAAAATGGTGCAACTTCAGTGGTGTGGAGCTGGTTTGGCTTTCGTCCATCAGATACACACCAAAGCACAATTTGTGGTAGAGCATGCCAGCGGGCCGTAGTTATTACCGTGTTTTTCGGAAAATAAGTCGCTCTTAAAATCCTTTGATTTTCTGAAAAATCGACAGTGCCCCTTATAATTCTTATATATGAATTCTGGTCGTGCTTACTGACCTTGAACTGATTTTATGTGGTACACGGCGGTCAAAAACCTGTCAAAAAATGTTTTAGTACAACTTTGCTAAGCTACGAAGCCGCACCGCTTGATGGATTGTCGGCTACCGTAGTCGGGAACCTCGTGGGGTGATACGTACTGTGCTTCAACATAATATTACCGTATTGTGTGTGTATAACCTCTTTTTAAGTTTTGTGGATATTATACATGGTTATGCTCAGGATATGTCAGCCAATTTCCACTGGAAATGCCTTTTGGTTAAACTGTCAGCAAGGAATTTGCATTTGCACTGTAAAATTTTTATGTAGCGTTAATGCACATATAAAAACAGTTGCTTGTTTAAGTGAAAATACATCGATGTTTTGGGGTTTTTTGCACTAATAAAGTTGCGGAGTTGTGAAGTATTTTGTCTCACGTCAATTATATCGTCAGTTATATCGTTATAGCAAATTTTCAAATATATATCATGATAAATATTTTTGGCCATATTGCCCTGCCCTGACCTGAATCTCCTTCTCTGATGCAAACTGGCAGCTTGAATGTTTGGAAAGACAGGAGGACTTGACTTGGCTGGTTGCTCAACTGGTTGTAATCTGGTTGCAGTTAAATCAATGCATCAATGTGAATTTCTGTTTAATGTGAATTCTTGTGAATGTAGATGACAAGAGATTTATCAAAACCAGATTACATGTAATTACAGTACCTATTTGACCACACACTGATAGCAGACATCACCATTTTGATATAGCTGATAAGTCCCTTTGAAAAAGGCAGCTGACTGTGAGTGGTCTCAGCAATTTCAGAGGTGAGAAGACTGCAAGTTCATTGCCCATGGCTGCGCTAATTTTGGTCACACCCTGTTCTTGAACCACTAGTGTGACTGTAGAAACAACTGGGCTGTTTCCTTGACTTTTATTAACAGAACGCATTCCTGAAAAGGCCACACTTAAAAGTAAAACAAAGCACTTTTGTAAACATCACCACAATCGACGGCAGCTACAGCGCACATTCCCGCATGACAAATTGAAAAATGTGGAGAAGTGACAGACTGTAGAATATTGATGGGATATGATGCAGGATCAAGCCAGCCCAGCTAGTCTTTTGTGTGTGTTCAAGTATGATGTGGTGTTTATTGGATGACTATATTTAGTTCATTCCCCTGCGCTTCATTTTAAGTGGACTCTTCTAAAAGAATTATCTGCTGTCACTACAATTCTCTATGGACGCTGACAACCGTGTAAAACACTCCATCCCCATACGGGCCTACACTAACCAAGATGCACACACAGTTGAGGTGATCAAACATACCGCTTAATTTCTGCACACAACAAAGAGCGGCAGCATAAACCTCTTCTTACCAATACTTACCCAAACGTGAACAAACAAATGTTCACCTCTAAATAGGATTCGTGCTCGTGTCACAGCAAGAGAATATTGAAAAGGACAATAACTCTCAGTAGCTTGTTTAGCAGATGGAAAGTGTTTATGAAAACAACTCGTATCAGTGCGTTGGATTTACAATATATGCTCACAAGAATATAAACCCCTCTCATTGTGCAGCATACCCAGCTCTGGAGTCCTACACCAATTTTCTCAACCACCACTGCACCGTTGCGATAAACGTTAAATCAATCTTTTCTGTTTTGTGTTGTTTGTTATGACACATTCTCTCAGCTCACACCCAGCCTCCGTGGACCTCTGACACCTTACAAATAGAATTTTACTGAGAAAGCAGAGAGGGTGAAAGAGAGAGAAAGGCATAGAGATAGAAAGTATGAAAAAGAGACTGTATACAAAGGCAGTGGAGATTGAAGAAGAGGGTGACGAGAGATATGACAAAGAAAGCAGGGATATAAGGCGGGGAGAAAGAGAGCAGTGAGGATGAAGGCAGAAAATAAGGCACAACAAAGAAAACAAATAGCTGATGTTGTGCTTACAATTCTGTCTCTCCATTTATCAACCCCTGGCATTCTCCCACAGTGATTAACTTTGTTCTCTAATGCTTTGTAGTTTTTCCTGTCAAAGTATTTCCCTTTTTTTCCAAATTAGGGGAAAAGTACAAGGTGATTTTGATGTTGCTTTTCACTGGTGCTTGCCCCAAGCTGGCAACCTTGACTTTGAGAATTGTGCACTTGAAATTATTTGGAAAGTAAACAAGAGAGACTAACAGAGGAAGGAGTATAAATTAATAAATAAATAAATACAGGGGAAAAAAAGAAACAGGTGCTTCAATGTGACAGAGCTGCTGAATTTGGCTTTAGGAAACAAAGAAACACAGACATGTTGAATATGCAACCAGCTCAGGGTTGATACTATATAATAAGAAAATGCCGTTCCACACGAATTCACATGCTGTACATATGCATATACATATATATATGCCGAAAACAAGCAGAAATGCTATCTAGACGGAGAAAAGTACCTCAAATTTGAAAATATTCTCCACCATCAATATTAATCAGTCCATTCTAAACCAAGACATGTTTTTGCTCACACACGGATAAACAGAACAGACAGAACGGAATCTTGAGGAGGAATCCTGTACAAAGAATGAGTAGAAAATTACAGCAGCTAGTTGGTGAGCTGCCAAGGGCAGCATGTAAGAGAAAGAAAACGGCAAAGAGAAATTCAGATTAAGAACAGGGGAGATATGCACTGCATTTGCATGCAAAAAAACCCCAAAAAAACAGGGGCAAAAAATCAAGCAGGGCAGAGAAATAAAGAACTTGTTTGCATACAATAACCAGTTTACTGTAGAAGCTGGCCACTACTATTTTCTGTTAATACAGTTATATAAAACCTATCAAGTATTTTTAATGAAAAATGACCAATATAGATAGAATTAGCAATATGCTATGTTAGACTGCCGCGCTCTTTTTTAATATTTAACTGGATATTTAAGTGGATCACAAACTTAATATATGCTGCAAATAGTTTATGGCATCCACAGAGAAATTTAGAAAGCAATGTGGAAAACTGTGAGGTAGTAATAGTGTGCGTGCTTTCAAAAGTACGTACATTTACAGGTTCTTTTATCATGATCAAGACACCTTTTGCAAGGCTCCCTTGTTCTGCCCTAATGTAGTCTATCCCTGTCATGCTGTGCTGTGTACCAGAGATCAATAAGATACCTGCCTGGCGGTACTTTCTAATAAATGAAAATCTAAGCAAAAAAAAATGCCTTAAAGATGTGTATAAACTGAGTACACTATATATTCTAATATATACAAAATATACTGTATATTCCAAAAAACCATAGGCAAATATAATTTCCCTTGGAGAGCCACATGGAAATGTTTGCTTAAAGTTGTTTGACAATTCCTTACATGAACCATCTTACATGCAGAAAAGCCAAATTTACTCTACATACCCACTGATACTACACACACACACATAGCCTACACAAACAACAAAAGAGCAAAAGGGTGAGAAACAGCACAAACTAGTAGAATATTCGAGCTAAACTAAGCAGACCAAGCTGTCCAAAAACTGTAGCAGGGGAAAAGGTCAAACATCGCTGCCGGGTATGTTCTGTTGATTCTAAATATCCAGAAATGCCAGCTTGCAAGAGTAAGAGAGCTGATTCTAGCAGGTAGTACAGCTAATGAACTTGTACTTACATAGAGCTTTTCTACTCTAAATGAATACTCAAAGCATTTTTTTTACTACAAGCCTAATTCATCCAATCACACACGCACACACATACAAGCAAGTACTTTTTTTCTATGCCTAAGCATCTTGTCTAACATTCATGCAGACGCACACTGTAATGGATGCATCAGGGCAACCTAAGGATACTTTGACATGCAGACTAGAGGAGTCAATGACCTCCTGAGCCACAGTCACCCAAAGTTTGAGACACTATTATTGGAAACATATTTTGACATTCATGGTAAGATTTAAGTGACACTTTCTTCTTTCGCAAACAATTTCTATACAAATCTGAAGCCATCTGTGGAGCACCACCACATTCAAGATGGAGTCATTAAATGTAATAAGTCACCCTGTTACACTGATTAATAAATCTGAAGCACAAAATGAGGTGTCATAACTGAGTCACCATTTTTTAATGGCTCAGTAAAGGCTGATCAGAATCTGACCATTATGCAATGTGTCCCCTAATGTGTACTGTCTTCCTAAGCTAGACGGTCTGACTTGGCTGCTCTCCTTAATGATACACAATGAACATTTTATTTCATACAAGAGTGTGAATGAAGCAGTGACAGTGGTCAGGCAAATTTACTCCGTTTATAAAAGCCTCTCTTTCCTGATTGTTACTTTCCCTGATTACACTGTTGTTATTATCATGTTACCTGTTTCCAACTGTCTGTAATTTTTTCACAGTTAAAAAGAATAATGATAATAACAGGTAATAAAACTAGACCTTTTGGCTTGTATGGTTTTTGCAGTGTGTACTGATTTTTAGTTTAGTGAGGTATGTTTTTCTAGTTTAATAAAGTAATAGTTTTAAATCACAGCCATCAGTATTTTGAAGAGTAGCTCATGAAAAATAAGGTGACTAAGATGTAAAAAGCTAACATTCCCTTTTCCATCTGCAAGGATGTGCATGTTTAATCAGCTTTTAGCTAAATGAACTAATGGGCCATGATCTATGTAGGAGATACCCAATATTAATAAGCTTGCACGAGACCAAGGAAATATTCCTGTTTACCAAAAACATCAATATTTCAAGTTAATATTGTCCATTAAGGTCTATCAGATTTCATTCATAAACAGGGGTAATCAGACTGAGAGCCATGCCAGTAATGTTTCTCCTTTGCTTCATTCATTATATGTGGTCGAGCAACCACTATAATAAAAATGCTTTTTATTTTGTTGTGTTTCTTCAGCTTTCTTCTACATGGTGCCAGTTTTTGAATTTCCTTCACATCACACCACCGTCTCTCCTTTTTGTCGCCATTCTGCAAGAGACATTTTCAATACTGTTAACCCTCATTACAGTTTATTTAACTGATGAGCTGATTATGGGTCAGCCTTTTCAGATTCTTTCAGCTCTGCCACAGCTCATTTTGCGACCATGGCATCCATCCGAATTTTCCGAATAACAAGTCATTAGCAGTGAACGGACAGATCAATGAGAGAGAAATTGCATTGGATCAACATAAACCTCAGTGTTAGATTTTGGACAATGAGAAGCATTTATGACACTGAAAGTGTGGTACTAGTAACCAACTGAAACACATGCCATTTATCTAAGTGATGAGATTAAAGCAGCAGCCCGTGGCATTTATTTCATTTATTTTTTGAGGAAGTTGTTATGTGTTTTTCTTGTTTAGTTTGTTTTATTTTTTATTTACTAGATCAAACATATTGTGTTTATCGTACATTTCTGTCTATGAAGACCTTTTAAAATCAGTCTGTGATTGACACAAAGCCTACTTATCTGGTGTGAATCCCATTAAATAACAGACCTAAAGCTGCAGTGAATGCACTGATTTTGATTAAAGCACTGACAGCGGTTCAATCCACTTCAGTTTATTTAATATGGCTGACTGAGTTACTCTGAATATGAGCTGTCTTTAAGTTTTTATATTCAAAGAGTTTAAAGGGTTCTCAGACAGGTGCCTTTTTTTGTCCATTAAGCAGACTGATTATATACACTACCACCTTTTATATTTTTTCATGCTCTTATTAAAATCTAAGCAAAACAGTAAAAGCCATGCTAATACTCTGGCTGGTTAACTTGCAGCTTTGCTATAGCAATAAAAGGAACACAAAAATAACTCCAACACGTTCCCAGTCTTTTGTTGACTTACAAACTATTTGGTTACCAGGGTAAAGCACCAATCACAGAAGCTTGACTGTCACCAAGGCGTATCATAATGGCCACCAAGCTTTCTCCAACTATTTCTTCCATGTGCCTATGGAAGTAAGGCAGTGCAATACTTCACTTCGTTTTCAGAGAACCAGGTTTACGCTAGTAACCAAGCACTTACTTTCAAACCTTGCTCGATATCTCACTATAGGAGCTATACCCCAATCACCCTGACTGTATATATCCCAAAAGTACATCGAGCCTGGCAGGTCAACACCTCAGCCCCAGCCCCAACACTAAGTGTGTGGACACATTCACATTGAGACTGTAAACTCCTCCTAAATGTGTGACCAACTAGCAGCCTGACAGATGTTCTTCACAGAAATACCCTGAAACATGGCTCACAAGCTAGCTATTGAAACTGGAATCATAACAATCTCTACCATCCAGTGTGACAGCCACTGACAAGGCAAAGGCAAGAAAGAGTTGCTTTTCCTAAACCCCTTAGTCCTGTTTAAATAAATGTGTAATGCTCTGATGGGACAGAGTGAATTAAGCAGATTCTGGCTTTCATCAGCAAATGATTGGAGATGAAAAACCTGTGGGGCAACCATATGCAAACTCCATAACCTTAGGCATGAAGGCAGAGCAAGGATTGTCTATTGATATAGGGTGTCGTAAAGAGTATCCTTCACTGATCCTTATACTCTGTATATTTCTGGAACAACCAGAGAAAATAGAGTAAGATAGAGAATACTGGAAAAGAGGAAGAGGAGATGGCATGTAGCAGCCGAACTGGGAACATAATGTCCAGGACATTACCACAGTGTATGCAACCTAACCACATATCACATCACCCAGGTGCTCTGAAAACTTTTGACCCCCAATGTGTGCACATATTCTGTAATTCTAATATGAATCCATCTGTTTTAATATTAATTTGTTAATGACTTATTCATTCTAATTGCTCTTGTTCTCATATCTTTTTAACTTTTCTTTGTCATTTTCAATTTCACTCTGAATTATAAATTCAGTCTTTCTCTTTTCTCCTCACTCAGTTCTTCTGCTGTATCTCCTGTTTGTGCTCTCACCCTCGCCTGCCCTTTCTCTTACTACTTACTTCATCTTTCTGTCTTTTTACATCCCGCTGTGATCACTTTAGATTAAAACCATTCCATTTGGAAACCACAGGTTCAGTCAAAGGGCAACATCTAAACACTTCTACAACTGGCAAACGGTTTTCTAAAAAGTTCGCATTCAAGCAAACCGTGACAGATTAAATTACCAGGTAGCACCTGAAGCCTGGGTTTGGATGATATTCTCATTTAACACTCTCTGTGGCCTCAAACTGTTTACTGGAGCGGTCAATAAAATGAGGGAAGAGAAAGAAAGGAAAAAGATACTCCACAAGCTGTTATAATTGAATCCAAACAAGTCTGACAAACAGAAAGCCAATCATCAAAGGCGGAAATATTCATAGATAGACGGATAGACAAATAGATAGATAGATGCTAATAACCTTTTTACAAACTTCAAAAATGTAGAGTTTAATTACACGTTTATGTTTCTTATTTCTAATTTATGTAAATGTTTACTACAGAAGTTGCATTTCAATTAGCAATCTTCAAGCACCATCTTATTTTGCTATAATTTGAAAGCAAATTTTGCTGTCAGACTGTGGAAGTTTGGAAGGGCAGGCAGGCCATTAACTCATTCCTTTACTAATGTTGAACCTGACAGCCCCAGCATCACTCCAGTTCTTTCAGACGTCAATTTAAACTTCTTTGATTTGACATAAAATCACATTTGTTTGTTTAAGAAATGACATACTGTTAGAATGAAAGGAGCAAATTATAAAGAGAGAGCCTGCATTGCAGTTCATGATTACTCTCACTCCTATTTATTTAACTCCCAATCTTCCAATCTCAATCTACTGAATTACTGTTTTAACCTATTTCTGAAACCTTTATCCTGCAGATTTTACTTTTGGCAGTCTTTTCACATCTTTTTCTTCTTTACCCCTCTCATCATTTTAAGCACTCTTACTCTTCTTGAGAAATCCGGATTCCAAAAATATCTGGAGCATCTGCTCGGAAAAAAGTCAATTCTGAGAGGGATAGAAAAGAAAATACATGAAACAACATGGCATAATTACAGTTTTACCTGGGATGAAAGTGAAACTGCAATTTTATTTTTGTTTTCTGTTTACCAATATGGTCATTGAACAGTGACGTTAAGTGTGGGTTAGGTGTTTTTTTTGCTATTGCTTGTTCAGCAGGGGATCTGCAGTGAAGCGACTATGGGGAAATTATGTATGAAAAGGAGAAGCACCCAGTTCTCCTGTGCAAAAACAAACAGACACACATTATGACAGATAAACAGAGAATCAGCTACTGATTTATATCTATGGCCTCTTCGGCAAGACTCTCCTCCCATGGTTGGGCACTTCTACTGTCTTAGATTGCAGTTAGCGATAGAAGTCTTTGTTCTGCTCTACAGCCCATGAACCCACTCTCTTCTTACTGCTTGTTCTGGCTGGAGTAACCTGCGAGTTCACAGTGGAACCTCAGAACAGAAAATGAACTACTGCTGCCAGCTGTGGTCCAAGATGGTACAGCCTTGGTTCCTCTATCCCGTGGCCAGACAGACTCCATCAGTGACTGATTGGAAAGGCTGAGGTTAGCTCATTAACAGCGACTGAATTTTTAAAACAGGGGCAAGGGTAGTTTGACAAAACAAAGACTTCATTAGACTTGAATCTTGAAACCATGTTTGACTTAATTTAACAAGAGTAAAAAAGGTTAAGTGAGCACACTCTTAGGTGAAATTCTCCACCTAGTTACATTTTGTTTTCATGGTAAACAAGTATGACAGCTCATCTGCTCATCTTATCTGCCTTCTATGTCCAGTGTTCACAAAATCCCAATATTTCATTCTTGCTTCCCTTTTACAGTCTCGCTCCCTTTTCCTGCTATGGTTTTATTTGTTCAACTCCAAGAGTTTCATTGCTTTATTTATTAATATCACCATGAAAATTTTGTGCAAGTTGCCATTTGGGTATTATGAAGTACATAAGAAAAGTTTCTAATGAAAAATTAAATAAGAAAAGTTTTTAAATGAAAGCCAAGACTGTTAAAGTCTCTCTTTATTTGAAGAACAAACTTCCCAAATGTCTTATGAGTATCTGCCTTATCTCAGAGGCCTAAATAAGAACTGAGAGAGCTGGTAAATTATATCTGATGTCTTCATGAGGACAAAAAAGACCGCATGGCTGTAAGAAGCACACTGTCATAAGACTGTTCCACTGCACCACTGAGATTAATATTTTAACATTTGTATTGGCTCTCTCATAATCGTGCATGTGGCTGTAAAATGCCATTTCATGCAGTGTGCATGAAACATTATTACAAAAAAAAAAAGAACTTTCATTCTTGATACCTGTCTCAACAATATTGTTAAAGATCAGAAAAACACTTGGAAACTGGCGATAATCTTTTGATAATTTAGAGCACAAAGACAGGAGTTTCTGCAGTTAAAGTAGTCAAAGTGACATTTAAATTTTACCCATATGGCTAATTTGTGCCTGTGCTTTTCTCCCACTTGGGCAATTTTCTGTAAACACTGTTCTGTCTGGAGTAAATGATGAATGAGGCCGAGCAGTATGCCACTAACCTTGATGCAATGCAGAGTGCAGTTTGGGTGTCAAGGATTACCTGGCTTTGTAGCTGCTGTTCCCGCCTGCTTAAACCATTTCAAAAGGAAATGGTGCAATGAGCAGTCATATCTTGTGCTATTTCCATTGTTCTGTCAAGCGACACATAAATACCTCGATCCCACTCAAAAACTAACCAACCTGCTTAAAGAAAGATGGATTGGCAAGTCAGATTTCCCAGGAGGGAAGGTGTTCTGTGGTGGATCTACACTACCACCAGACAGTTTTCTCCATTATAGATTGCTGTAATGCAAAACAAGTGTTTTCACAGCAGGTAGGTAAGTAAAGAAATTTAATTAGGTGTTCTCAATATATTCTTTTTAAGCCTATCACTTTTGGTTGAAATGTTTTTGTACACATTTGAGATGAAATTTAACAAAAACAAAAATTACCACAACCTGTGGATTCCCACAGTTCCAAGACCCCTGAGGGTCCTGCTCACAAGATGAATGCGATGCTTGCCAATAAAGTTTGGCCTGGGATTTGAAGAACAATCTCAGTATGCTTTACTTCTGCCAAATATTGCAATATAGTTCCTTTGATCAAGCTAATGCAAAGAGATGATGAGCTTCCTGTTCTACTGTGTAAACCACGACACAATGCACTGTGCATTACCACGTGTCATTTATTTAGTCTGTATGAGTGAGTACTAACAACAAAGACATGTTTCATCACAATATCAGGGAGGAGGAAACAGAGCCGTAGCTAAAGAAATGTTACAAAGAGACAGACAGGCATGTTCTCTAGTGCCACAGGTTGACCCCATCAAAGTGCTGTCAGACCTAAAGACATAACAGAGAACACAGGAGTTATTGAAAACATTAGCCACACTTGTCTTTCTGTTTATTTCCTATTTCATACACAGTCAGAGACACAAAGGATGTGTGGACCAAGATGAAATATGAAAAACAAAAAGCAACTGGGTTACCATTTTTTCTCAATTTTTACATATAGAAAATAGACTCATGAACTGAAATTAAACTAAAAACTGAAACCAGAAGTGAGAAAAACATTTCAGTTAACTAGAATAAAACAATAAATAATAAATAAAACCTAACTGAAATGATTTTGTGACCTTGCAATTTGGTTAAATTTGGTATCACAGCTTGGCTGATAAGAATTTGATGAAAATGTTAAGTGAGAGTTTGGATGGCTACAAGAGTGTGAGTCAACTGCTTTGAAAAAGTTTTGTGTTTTTGATATAATACCTGTACTAATTTTCTAAAATCTTGCCTCCGACATGTTTTCTCCATACAATAACACTTAAAACAAAACTGTAAAAAGGCTGCAGTGGGTACAAAATAAAGTAAACTGCATTTCTCTATTTCTTTTCTTTGGAAGCTCATAGAGGAGATGAAGCTAAATATTTAATTGTGGAGCACGATGTGATGTATTCTTTATAGCTTTATGCCTAATCAAAGGATAGGTACGTTAGTGTTGTCACTCTCAACAAGGCTATTGTTGCACAGGTGTCTGTAAATAAAAATCTGACATTTAAAAGCAGAAACTTTGATTGATGAAATAATGAATCAGTCCCACATCGCCTGTACCATTTCTCATGAGTGGTAAAATAAGGCAGATCAAGCTGGCTTTTTTCATGCCTATCACAACTGATGCCAAGACAAGCGCCAGCAGCACCTAGCTTGTATTTTGGCAAAGTAGGTAGCTGACAACACCTCATCAGGTTCCATTAATGTCCTGCCGAGACAGATGAAGGGAGGGTCCGGCCTCATGAAATTTCTGTCACTGGCAGTGTTATACTGCTGCTGGTTATGGTTACTGAACAGCTTTTAAGGGTAGAATGTGTCATCCGTTGAGTAACAGTTGTAACAGTCCATTTGAACTTAGAATTTTAGATAAATGCAATACATTTTAAATGGGATTTGGTGTTTTGTACACTCTAGTGGTTCTACCCGGCCATAAATTTAAAATCAAGCCCTCTATAAGACGGGGGTAGATTCAGGCAGTGGCAGGAGAAAATATGCTAAGCTTCATTCAATAATTAATTTATTCATTCTTTCATATGTCTTGTGCTCAGTGGTCCATTTTGACGAAGGAGTGAAGCTGACTGAGAAACAGAAAGTCAAGTTGGTGTTCTTTGATGGACGAGTTGATTTGACGACTCAAATGCAAAGGTGCATTTTTGATTTTGGTCAGAGCCGATTTAATGCTTTGAGTTTCTCTGTACAAAATATTCTTTCAACAGGCCACTAGTATTCTTTGGACCATGAGCCCATGAGACAGATACACTTTTGTTACTTCAATATTTTTTTGGCTTAATGCTTTAAAGCGTTCAACCAAACTCCTCCATTCACTTCAGGCTTTTGAGACATGATCAATGAATACACGAATGTGAGTACAGCACCAGGTTTTGACATTCTCTCCTTCATGCTTTACCAGATAGTTCAGTCTGGTTGATCCTTCCCCTGGTTTTCTGCAAACAAACTTTCTATCATCAAATTCATGCGATGTCTAAAACTCACTGTAAAGTGCTTTCTGATAGCAAAATTCTGAAAAAGCAACAGTATTTTTTTATTTATTTATGCATTTTTTAAGTACGGTGGGTACTTTAGACAGAATATGCATCAAAGCTTCTGTTCTTTGAGGCATATATGGTCGTGGACCAGCATATACCTGCAAGTGCTCTTGTCTATCTTTACATGCCGAAGAAGAAGGAAAACTTACTCATAACAAAGATAGTAAGAGTCCTGTATGGCAGCTCTTGGCATTGTTATCCTGAAATACATGTTACGTGTTAGTTTGAGAGAGCTGGTATTGTAAAATAATTTTAAAATCAGCAATGTTCTAAAATACTCAAGCTACTGAAATGTTACTAATGTTATACCACTCAAGGTTACTAAGCAAACAGCATTTTAAAATACCATGTCATGTATTTAAAATTACTTTCTGATTATTGAGTTTCTGTTTCAGTACGTGGGATAATCCCAGGGTATCAAACTGGGTGTGAGTCATGTAATCTACTGGTACTGGTAGTCTGGATGTTATGGCATCCCTAATGTGCCACTATACTTCTTCACTTAAGTCACAATTCACAAGTAGTAAACTGGATGATGGAGAAAGTTTTTTTGCTGAATCAAATAGAGCCTTTGTGCCAAATAAATTCATAATTAATGCATTAAGCATTTAACCTCCAGTTCACACAGGTGACATTAGCAGACTGACGTACCTGAAAATCAGAACTTGCCCAAATGTAGGTTATTGCTAGATGTTTCCGACTCGCTAATATGACAGCTTCGTTTCATGTCATAATCTTATGGCCGTGCTTGCGGGTCACTATCGCTATCTGACAGGATGAAGAAAAGGAAAGAGATTGTTTTCCTTTCAAAAATGTCAAAGCACCTTCTAAATGTAGTAGAAATCACACCTTTGAAATTAAATTACTAACCCAACACTGACACAAAATCATTGAGGATTTCGACCTAAGGCAGCTGGCATGAACCCTCAACCGATGTGAGATAGTGGTGCTAAAAGAGCATGCACGCTACCATTCCTGTCTCACTCTGCCAAAGGCATTCCCCTCAGACTACAGTCACTATCCATTGCATAATAACCTAAAAAGCATGCACATAAACCAGAAACATCCAACCACATGTCTTTAGGCCACAGCAAAAACACGCTGCTCCTCCCTGGAATAAAGTGCATACCATGTACTTATTTTGGCTAACAGGCACTACATCTTCCTCATCCTCCACAACAGATGTACTGACTACTTGATTGTTGACTGAGTTAATCACCAACAGATTAATTTTTTTCTCCATTATTCTAGGATTTTTGCCATCAAACATACAAAGAAACCTTACATACCAGCTGACTTCAACTTGGTATTATATACAAAACTACCACTAAAGTCATTAAACCGTTCATTTATATTAATAAAGCGCAGTAGAACGTATTGCATATTAGGCATATTGCTTTCTAGCCATTAATTATGTTTCTCTACTGTCTGATTTAAGATCAAGACCAGTGCAGAAAATTAAATCTGTGTTATAACCATATTTTAAATCTAAAGGAACACGCTTCCAAGTATCTGAGTAATTAGCAAAAACTAGAATGAAGGCGGTCAATACTAGTACTGACTGTTAATTATTGTCAAAAACATAAAGTTTAAAATACATAGTGCTGCATCAGCAGCTCTCCAGCACTTTGGAAGAAATGCAAATAAGAGTAAATCAAATAAACCTGTTACAGTAAGAAGAGCTTTTAAGCATAATTTCAAATAAGCAGGCTACATAATTGGACGCTGTTTAGAAACTTCCCACTGGAATGCATAATGTCAGCTCCCTTTCAACTTTTCATGTAATCTCTTACATCCCCTGTTTAATGTTACATTTCAGCAGCGCTGTCATTTTTCCACTTGAAGAATTAAGGCGCATTACACATTACACTCTTTTCCCCAAGCGTACTGCGTATATTCACAGACATAGTCTCCATAAGTACACGCAGGCACACAAACACGCTGCATACCATGGCATTTTTACAATATGGCCACAATATGCCAACACGTTCAAGCATACTGTACAGCATGTCGTGCACCGAGATGACCCTTATAGCGCTCACTCACACATACAGTATGAGAGAATGCACACAGGCCTGATTTGGCTTGACTGCACAGTAATGCACTGGGGTTAGATGGTTGTCCAGTGTGCATAACCCTCGGCAACTACATGGAAATGGAAAAATAAGACTGTCTGTTCTCATATTCCACTGGGCTGCTGAGCTGCACAGCTAGACAGGACAGCAGGAGATAGGAGTAGAGTGTCTGTGTCTGTATGTGCACATTATCAGCTGACTGCCTAGGTTTACTGTAAATCTGATATGTGTATTTATTGATACAGAGACACACCGATAAAGAAATCACATTATTTAACCCAGCTGGGATTTGTTTAATCATTTTTTTTTTTTTTTTATGTATTCATAATAAAATTGTGAGCTGAAATTATATTTCCTCTAACGCTGACTTTCTGCTGCCAGTACTGGAGGGTTTAACATTTCCATAATAAGTCTTGTTGTACTGCATCACTCTCTGTTGATGTAAAATCTAGAAATTTGTTGACATGACAAACTAATCCAACTAAAGCCCTCTCACATGCATGCACACAGATAAACAGAAAACAAATGAAACACATGTTACACAAAAACGTCTGTGTCATCAATAAACTGTGAACATCCACAACAGAGTGAGACGAGGAATATCTAAATAAGCACTAATTTTTGCTGCCTAAAGTTAATTCCACTTTAATTCTGAATATTGACTTTAGACTCTTGCCTTTGTTGCCTTGTTACATACTAATCCACTCTTGCGCTCCCCCTCACCACTAAACCTTTCCTGAATTACAGCCCATTGTCCTACTGTGCATGTCCAGTTCTAAGCTCTTTGAACTCTGTTAAATTTGAGTGTACGTAAGCCAGTTTCTCCATGTATGTGTGAGAGCATGCACTATAGTTTTCAAAATAATACCAGACAATTTGGAAATGGAGCACAAATCTGATTGACCTTTCCCCACAAGCTTTTCTATGCATACACATAAAAAAAAAAGTAAAATAAATAAATAAAAGGACGCCTACTCATATTTTCTCCTGTACACAGAGGTCACCGGAAATCAGTGGAATTAATAGGACCAAAAACAACAATATCCTGATGATTAGAGCCGGGACCTTCAGACTAAAGAGGATTTTCAGCTTAACTTTTTAAGATTTAGCTACAAGACTTATGCTCAGGACCACAGTGTAATTGAATAAGACATTTGCATAAGGATTAACCAGGACCCAGTTCTAATTCTTTTTATTTAATACCACAAAGAGATATTTTCAGTCAAGTGAATAATGGCTGTAAATAACAAAGGTAAAGCAATAATGCACCCTCTGACATCACAGTGTGTGTGAAAGGGTCAAGAAATTAAGCAAAATAAAGACATTCAAGTTCTACTCATCCAAACATTGAGTTATGACTTGAATTACAGTGTGTTAAATGCAACTAAACACGTAGTGCATGAAGCTTAAATGTTTTTGCCTGAAGTTCACTGCTTTCCCTGAAGCAATAAACACTTAGACAAGATTACGCTTCACACACAATTTATAAATTCCCATTTTGTTGAGACTATCTGAACAAGGACGAGCCAGAAGAGGGTCGAGACATTACAAAAAATACAAGTAATGCAAATTAGTGCAACGGCAGTAGTTGAATATAGATTTGAGTAAAAAAAAAAAAAAAAAGCACATTAACCTGACCTACATGGTGTTAAATCAAAAAGAAAAGTGTAGTTATCATTCAACTAACTGAAGTAATAAATAATGCAAGAGTGCTTCAAAAGAGGACTTCTCTATTCCATAACCATTAAGAACTTCTTTGTTTGTAGACACCATCCTCCCTGCATCTGGATGCTACATTAAACAGAGAGTCTGAGTCAAGCTGCAGAATGGTACCCTGGTGACAAAGATAAAGGGACTGATCAGATCGCATAAACATTTGAGCTGAAAGACGTGCACACTCCTCTGTAAGACAGAGCGAGGGAACAAATCTTCTCATAATTCACCCACAGAGCTTTGTCAGCTAACATTAGCAGGCTCGGTGTGAACTGAGATGAAACTCAAGAAATTTATCTTATTTAATGCAGCCAGGCATCGTTAACATGTTTTTGATGATGAAGATTAATGGCAATGTTCTTAAAGCACTCAAAGAACATATATCTTGCAAATACAACCCAGATGGCTAAACTATTTCTCTGCAACTGAAGTTGCAGTCAAGTGGATGCTCCCTCCTAGGAACACTCCAGGCAAAAATGCAAAGAGGAGCAAAATTCAAGCCTGTTGTTACTAGTTTCTATATTTAACCCATGTATTTACTGAGAAACCACGCTCACAAAAATACATGTTGCAGTGAAGTATCTGTTTCTCAAAAAGTTAGAGTGCTTTACCTGAAAAAGTTCCACTGAGATTTACAGCACAGCACATTTACAGCACTGTACAAAAGTCAGTCCTCATTTCTTTATATTTTGCAAGTGAAATGTGAAAATGGTGCAGCGATTTATTGAAAACACCAATACAAATACAGCATACAAGGCAAAAACAGAGTTTGTAGGATTCTAATTCAATGTTTGGTATGACCTCCTTTATTATTCAACACATCCTGAGCTCTCTGATGCAAGCTTTCTTCTTACTTCTTGAGTTTTCTGGAATAGTTTTCCAGGATTCTTAAATGACATTCAATGCTCTTCTTTGAATGTTGGCTGACATTGTTTCAGTAATATTGATGTCCGGGCTTGGGGAGACCAATTGATGGCTCTGTTTTTCTATCCAGGTATGACTTTACTGCATTGACAGTGTGTATCGGATCATTGTCATGCTGAAAAATGAAGTAGATCCCAACCAGATGCTAACCAGATGGTATTCCATGGTGGACCTAAATCTACCAATACATTTCTGTGTTCATAACTCCATTAATTTGAAAATGATTTCCAACACCATTGGTTGAAATGCAGCCTCAAACCTCAGCCTCAAAGAGCCTCCACCCTGCTTTACAAATGTTAGCAGAAGACACTGACTGCTGCACTTCTCTCCTGACCTCTTTCGTACAAACTGATGACAATCTCAGCCAGAAATCTGAAATTTGGATTCATCACTCCATAAGACCTGCTGCCACTTGTTTTCAGTCCAGGTCTTGTTAAATTTGACATACTTCAGCCTGTTCTCCCTGTTTCCCTTCCTTAAGAATGGCTTTTTGACAGCCACCCTTCCACTGAGACCATTTATGATGAGTCTTCACTGAACAGTAGATGGATCAGCTGAAGGGCCAGATGCATCTCTCAGGTCCTTTGTCAGGTTTTTGTTGGCGTTTTCCCATTTCTTAAAGACATGACTTAAGAAATTGTATATGTTTCTGTGGCATGCCATTTCTTCTCTTTTCTTCCACTTGTCTAGTTTGCACAAATTTTTTTAAGGACACATTGTACACTATGCTCAGATATGTCAAGTTTATCTAATAGCCTTTTGGGATTCGCCTTGTTTGTGCAAAAATACACCTGTTATACCTTGTACCTGTTAAACCGTGTTATCTTTGTCTTTTTTCATAGGTTCCGCTAAAGAAGTGGCAACAAATTATACAATTTTGCAACAGGCTGCACAAACACAGCCTGTCTCTTTAGTCACAAACTGCCTAAAGAAACAATTTATAATTGATTGTTTGCCAAGTTTTCTGTCATAGATAGACACAACACTTGTTCATCCCTTGAGTTAATTTTTATGCTTTTTTATGCTTCATAGCTCAGTGTTAAGTGACTTAGCAAACAAAAAAAAAGACATTGTTCTGAAAAATTTGAAATGCAAGCACTGGGTGAAAAACCAGCCAATGCCCAATGAAAATCTTTGAAAGACCTTCAGAAAAAAGCTATTGTTCATGACCACTTTTAAAAAATGACAAGAAAGTCTGGTTCATTGGGAAAAAAAATACAAAGAAATGAGAGGTTACTCAAAACTTCAGCAAAATGCTGTAATAACATTTTTAACATTAATCAGTATTTCTTTTCCAATGCAATGCTACAAAAGTGACTGCAGTGCAGTGAATTATTAAGCTCAATTATCAGTCAAAGGGTTGGCTTAAAATATCAGTATGAAATGTTCAAAATGTATATAAATATAGAAAAAAGCTGTAGATGTCATCTAAGTACCAAAAATGCCATCTTATTATACACTACATGGACAAAAGTACTGGGCTATCTATACACGTTGCACCTACTGGAGCTCCTCGGCCACGGAGACTCATGCCGTGAAGCACCTGGGGCACAGTTTTTGTGTTGATGTTAATGCCAGAGGAGGAACTCCACGGTTATTAAGCACTGGTGACCTCACTCTGTAACATTACATTGTCTTTGCCATGGCACTTAAACTTTGCACCACTTACATCTAATTGTGGAATATCTAGAGGGGAAGAAAACAACATTAAATTCCTAAAGTGACTTGTTGTTATGGTTGCATCCTAATGCAGTACCACACAAAAGTTCAGTGAGCTCTTCTGAACAACCCAATCTTTCATGAACGTTTGTGAAAGCACAGCTAAGTGACTGAGTTTACACAACTTTGGCAATGTGACTGAAAACATCTGAAACACCGTTTTTTAAATTTTCAGATGGTATTGATGGTAGCATCACTTTTACATCTGAATTGAACATTGTTGTTGAAATATGAAAAATTCTATCTGAGAAACGCCAGTAATATGCATTCATCAAGCTGGTAGCAAGGAGAATACACTTTAGATATATGTCACATAAAGAAGGCACTAAAAGAATATAGGCTCAAAGAAAAGGACCCAGAAATGTGAGTTTTCCTTTGATAGTGGGTCAACAGATGGTTAAAGAACATAGCGTAAAGGAAATGCAAGAGAAAGGTGCAAAGGAGAGAGAGCAAGACAGAGGAGCAGGAGAAAAGCAAGTCAAAAGCAAAAAGAAAGCCCAAAGGGTTCTCTGCAGCCAGACGGGTTCTAATGATGCCGTCTCAATAACAGATTCACTGTGCACGAAGTAGTGGTTGTGCTTGAGTGTACAATGAAGTAAGGCATTTCTTTTAGTAGTTTTTTTTATCTGGACATAGCTTCTTTTTTTAATACCGGAACACAAAGAACAGTGTCATATAAATAAACATATAAAAATTGTAGAAATCCTTTAAAAATAAATCATTTCCGCCAAATGCAGCTTTAATTTATTTTTAAACATTTCAGCTCTTTAAAATCACATACATTGGGCTCTGGAGTGAACAATTCTTCTAGTCTGAAGAATGTCAGCAATAGAAATAGAAACCATAGTAAAGATTTAAACCTTAAGCAAGCAGTGTAGAATGTTATTTTCTGAGGTTCAAGGCCCCTTACACATATAAAAGCAAAACATTTCCCAGGAGCTACCTGCACTACCTAATATTCCACCACTTTAATCTGGATATTGCAACTTTTACAGTGGCTGCATAATCAGCACAAAAAAAACCAAAACGCAACAACAATCAATATGCTTGCCTCCTCGCTAGAAGTCCCTGTGGCATTCATTACTGTAAATAAGAATGAAGTTTACTTGACTTGCTTAAGGATACAAATTTGTAAACCATTATGAGGCTGTGACTTATGCCACATTGGGGCATCCAAGAGACAAGCATGTGTTGATTTAATAAGAGATACAAGAGCTATATGTTTATGTACTATAATGGAATATGTATTTAAAATTAGCTGTAGATTACATTTCTGAGACACGCCACGCATAATAAGAAGAAACAGTGGGAGCTGCATTAATGCAGTTAGATCAGCGCCACATTCTCATCACGTAGTGCTGTTTGAATGACCAACACAGCTGTTACTGTCTGTCTAGCATATTTATTATTACCTTATGTTGTTTGCACTGCATGCAGCGTCTGCATAAATCATTTCACAGGACAGGTTTTTAGCCTCCAGATCTGTGTTAATGCAAAGTATGTGCTGATCTCCATAGATGCACATAGTTTGACTGTAAACATTTAAAATACATATATATATATATATTAAATCAAGAATTCTGCACAGAGGAATTTGACCTCTGTGTTTAACCCAACTGGGAGCTATGAACACACAGTAGAAGACATAAGCAAATGCACCCACTAGCAGTTAAAACAGGAGCCAGGGCACCAGGCAGCCAGCGGCAGGCCTTCAGAAATAACTGGGGGAGGGGTTTTCTGTGCATTGCAGCACTTCGGGTAGAGGCAGGGGGCGCTACTCCAACAATCAGTCCACAAGTGGCTTTGTTGAATCTGATATGAGGCACAACACCTTAACAGCACAAGCGGAGCATGTTCAGGATACTTCACCCTATATAGAGCTCAGCTCAGATTTACGATGTTAAATCACAACTTACTGTCTACCACAGTAAGTTGTGGCATATGAAAAACAATGATGGCCTTTAATTATTAACATAGCTAAGAACAAAAGTCGTAAATTCCTCCATGACTGCAAGCAGATGAAATAATTTACCAAACGTAACAAAGCCAATTGTGGGCAAATATCTGCTCTCGCTGTTGTCTCCCTTTGAATTTGTGGGAATTTCTTTTTCAGAGCTTTAAGGAACACTGCGGTGAACGCTACAATCCAGATGGGCACACGCAGGCAGCGTTGTGACGTGTTGCCAAGTGTGTCAGACAAACAAACAGCACATTACAATTCCATGACAGTGATTAGCAAAGTGTTTAACACCTCTCAGTTCCAATGTCTATTTCTGTAATCGCTGACAGCATTTTAAGCACTGAGGGGGAGACGGGGAGGGAGAGGGGAGAACAATGGAGGGAGGTAAGATGGGGAAAGAGGAGAGGAGCCGTATATATGGATACATACAGCACAGGTACAGATATGAAACATTATATCACAGAGAATATGACTTCAGACAAAGATTGAGGTGGGAGCAGAGGCCAAGTCAGGGGTGAAGTCTCACATTTTTCTGTTTCTCAGTGAATAACAGAGTCCAACAGTAATACAAGTTTTTCCTCCTCCACTATCAGGTAAAAGCTACTACTGCTTATTTATGTACTGTTTTCATCTTGTGAGCATCTGAGTGTGTGTGCTGATGTGCGTCTGTGTGTTTGATGTTGCACAGGTCACATGTTAAGTATTGTGTTTGCATTTCTGCAAAACAGTCCAAAGAACAGCTAAAAAAAAAGATTCTTAAATATTCTTTTGAGCTCTCAAAGTAAATCAATAAATCTGAAAAGGTTTATGCTCCAGCGCTGACAGAATCGTGTAATAAATATTTTTTTCCTCCACAATGTGGAAATTAACTACTTCTCACTGAAAATAAGAAAAGGATCATTGTGAGAGAGTTGTGAAAATTACCGGTGAAAGTGTGAAACTAAAAGTAAGCAGAAAGCACACTACAAGACATGCATGTGATCAGATTTGTGCAGCTCTAGTACAATAGAGTTCATGACCGATCATCTCCATGCGTCACTGTTCAGTGAATCATTCACAAATGAATGAAGCAAAGACAGAGCATAAAGGGATGATGCAGGCAATGCTCTTTGGATTTCAAAGTGTTATAAATGTAACGGTCAAGATTTTTGTGTGGGGGTATTTTCCCTCGCCAATTTGTCTTTCTTCGCATGCGTATACTGGGGCACATGTGTTAGTGTATCTGCATGTGTGCACAATGCAGAACAAACTTCCAAATGTCATGTTTACTTTGTCTTTAGATCGCCACTCCATAATTTGCTGTGGAGGAAATATTTTTGAAAAAAGAAACTAATAATGTTGGCACTCACACAGACATGCTTGCACAAAGATGCATGAACAAACACCCATACTGAATATGTGGCCAAACACACAGATTGTGGTCAGGACGTGTGCTTACAAATGACCACTATTACTTGCATGCAAGCTCAGACAATATGCACACCGACTAATGCGTGCTCGCATGCTCACACACAAGTGTGCCTGAGACACTCACACAAATGTAGTACACATGCAAAAACATATTTTCTGCACATTCAGGGAACCTTGTACCCCTGTGAGACACAGTGCAGATAACTGGAAGACTAAAACAGCATTTGTGTCAGCAGAGACGATGAACAAGACCGTGAAAAACCACGAAAGAGAGAGAGGAAGGAAGGAGAGGGCAGCTGTAAATATTCACACAGCTACAAGGACGTAAGAGGAACAAAAGGGATGAATAACACGCAAGGACACCCACGTATAGTATATATGTCATATAGTACATGCAACAGAAATGTGCAACTGCACACTCACACACACACACACACACACACACATAAAGCTGACAGTCCCACTTATATTTATTACAATGCATACATAAGGTTCACCATACACTCTACAAACACTTTATTAGGGACACCTTGTTGGTACAGGGTTGGACCCTTGTACTATATATAGGTCCTGGAACCATCCCTCAGATTGTGATGCTATCATATCTTATTGATATGATAGCATCACACAGCTGCTGCAGCTTTGTCCCCTCCACACCCATGATGTGAATCTCCCCTTCTTCCACTTCCCAAAAGTGCCCTATTTGATTGAGATCTAATGACTGTGATGGCCATTTGAGTACAGTGAACTCATTGCTATTTTCAAGAAAGCAGATGATTTGAGCTTTATGACATGGTGAGTTAACCTGTTGGAAGCAGTCATCAGAAGATGGGTACACTGTAATCATAAAGGTATGGACATGGTCAGGAACAATACTGGTGTAGGAGATGGTGTTTAAATGATGCTGAATTGGTGTTGTGAGGTCCAGTATCCCCAGTGGGGTGGCTGTAGTTCAGGCAGTAAAGCAGGTCATCTGGAGCAGGATGGTTGGTGGTTCGATCCAAGGATTTTGATGATCCAAGTATCCTTAGGAAAGATACTGAACCCCAAGTTGCTCTCTGATGCATTCATGTGTGTGAATGTTAGATAGAAAGCACTTATGTGTGGACAAAAAGTGCTCATATTAATGGGTGTGAATGAATGAATGTGGTATAAAGCGCTTTGAGTGCTCAAGTAGTAAAGCACTATATAAAAACCACTCCATTTACCATTATCGCCTACACCATTACACCACCACCAGCCTGAACCATTGATGCAAGGCAGGATGAATCCATGCTTTAATGTTGTTTACATCAAATTCTGGCTCTACCATATGAATGTTGCAGCAGAAATGAAGACTCATTAGACCAGACAACATTTTTCCATTCTTCTGTTGTATAATTTTGGTGAGCCTGTGTGAAATGTAGCCTCAGTTTCCTGTTCTTAAGTGTACTGTTGCTGTAGCCCATCTGCTTGAAGGTGTCTAGCATGGGAAAAATGGTTTCCATCTGAATGGAAAACATGGTTTCCATTCAGAAATGTTCTTCTGCATACCTTGGTTGTAACGAGTGGTTATTTGAGTTACTGTTGCTCTTATCAGCTACAAGCAGTATGGCTACTCTCTTCTGACCTCTGACATCAACAAGGTATTTTCATCCAGAGAACTGCTGCTCACTGGATTTTTTTTCTGTTTTTTTTATACCATTCTCTGTAAACCTTATAGATGCTTCTGCAGAAAAATCTCATTAGGTCAGAGGTTTGTGGAATACTGAGACCAACCAGCCTGCAAGGTACCAACAACCATGCCAAATTCAACATCATTTAAATTAGCTTTCATTCTCATTCTGATGCTCAGTTTGAAATACAGGAGGTCATCTTAACCATGTCTACATGCTTAAATGCACTGGGTTTCTGCCATGGGGTTGGCTGATTACATATTCGCTTTAAGGAAACGTTGAATAAGTGTACCCTAGCAAAGCGGCTGGTGAGTGCACAATTTTTTGCTTATTAATTAGATTAAGGAACAAAAAATGGAAAAACTCCCTAAATCGGGGCTTCAGTTATTTCTACCATGTGAGTAACTTCTAGTCACTGCACAGTCTCTAAAATCAGCTAGCTTCTCCGCTCTTGAAAAATACATTGAGCTGAAAATATTTCATTGAGAACACAATATTAAGAGCACAGAGCCACAAAGGCACGCCTTTACATTTTTTATATTTTTTGTGTGGATTCTTCATGCATTCTGTGCTGCCAGAAGTGGTTTAAATCAATCTACGCAAAAAGCAAGCTGACACTCGCAACAAAAGTTTTTGTCCTCAGATGACATTAAGCGTGTGCCAACTGCATAAACGCACAATACAATCATCCGGGAACAAAGGCCTGTGTTGTACAAGTCCTTCCCAAGCCATCTGGTCCATTCTACCTGTATTCTGACTGATACAGTGAGATGAAGCACCTTCAGCAGGGCAGGCCAGTCTACCCTCGCCTGCATCTGCAGTCAACCTCAGACAAGCAATCATACTTCTTCTCACAGTTACCTGTCACTTCATCTCAACTTCAGAAACACACACACACATTCTCAATTTCTCTCTCTGCCTGGTTAAGGGTTCTGCCTCAGTGACCAGGTACAGACATCAGAGCAGCTGCCACTGTCTGTCTCTTTCCTTTACAAGAAGATACATAACAGTCCCAAATATCACACTGCAAACATACAGAAACCAGACAAACAGTTTGAACCTCACTGAATCATATTCACATACAAAACAAAAAGGAGAAAAAACCCCACTATTGTTCATGCACTAAGAAATATGAGGCGCTAAATCTTTCAAGTCAAAGATAGCACGGACCAGCACATCTGTCAACACTCAGACATAAAACTCAAAAGAGATGAAGCGTTTAACACACGCTGCCAAGCGCTCACCCTGCTGAATTGGTGCATATATTCAGATTTAAATACATGTGTGCACACACAAACAGAGAAGGACAGTTTCAAAAAGGAAGCGGTGTTGACAGCTGTGAAACTTGGAGACAAAACCAGACAGGAACAGCCATTCACACAAACTGAGATGTTTAGAAATCCTTCTCCAAGGAAAAGACCGGAATAGCACCAAAGTGAAAGGAAAAACCAGGACATGCCACCCCAATTTCTAAACCCTGTAAATAATGGAAACCTCTCATTTGGTCTTTCAACTCGTCCCATCCAAATGACAGAAATTCTTCTCTTTCTCAACACTATGAAAGGACTGAGCCCCCCGTGTTCACGCGCTGCAAAGATCCAATAATCTCTAAGTCAATTCTCTCACTCGTCACTTTATAACCTTTTTTTCTGCTTGCCTTTTTTATCTTTACCAAGTCTGTGATAACTGACTGAAATAGGTTTTTTAAAACAAATTAATGCTCCATGTTTCTGGATATTTTTCTGTATTAAATAACATGAGAAACTACCATGATGTGTAAGATGTAAGAATGCAGCTATGTTAAATATGAATCCCAGGAGCCATTCACCAATATAGGATGTGAATCTGTATCATTTAGTACATGGTAGTGGGTAGTCAAAGAACCCATGCTAAGCTACAGTACAGAACAACTAAGCCGTGTCAAATGAATCTCAGTGGACCTAAAATATCTGTGGTCACAGTCTTTAGCCCAGTTTTAGCAACACATGGGTTGGTTGTGAGCAGCACATCAGAAGCTAAGATCCTTACCCATAAACCAGCACCATCAGGGAAGTGTGTGATCGACATCAGTGAGTAAGGCTGGGATCACAGAAGGTACAGACGCAGCCTCCGAAGCAGAACTGTTGCAAGTTCCTCGGTACAACTCTAACAACCTCACTGCCAAGCATGTCGAAAAACAGTGCAAAAAATTGTTTTACATGGCATTCCTGCTGGCAGCTATGAGGAACCTCAGCAGTGCTGCCCTCATGAAAATGGTTTCTGTTTCAAAATTTCTACTATACATATATTTCACTTTTTGCAAAAAATAATAATAATTTGAAACCAAAAAGACATCAAATACTTAATAAAACAAAAGCAACTTTTGGCTGCTCCCTTATTCACAAGGGGACGCCACAGTGGGTAGCTCCACATATTTGACTTGGCAGATTTTTATGCCAGATGCCTTTTCTGACATAACCTCCATGTGATTTGTGTCTCCTCCCAGGATTGAATTGAGGATCTTTTGCTCACTAGACAAATGTAAACAACTACACTATGGATCCACTAAAAATGATAATAATATAATATACTATAATAACAACCTGTAGCCTCAGAATAAGCGAAAAACATAATCAGTACTGAAAGTGCTATGAATGGTGAGCGTGCTGAGAGACAGAGAAAAGTAACTGTGCAAGACATCACTTGAACCAGGATGAACCAGGCTCACAGACAAGGGAAAGAAGCCAGCATCTTTGACTCGTCTGTAATGCTTGATGCACCAATGGATGCACTCTGACACATTGCATGGCTAAAATTCAGTGACACCACAGCGAGGACTTAATTTGGCTGAATAAATCACCAAAGAATACAAATGTGCTTCTCTGGTAAAGGTCACGAGGTTGAAGTTTGCATGCTTGCTTACATAGCCGGAATACAATGATAAAACTGAGAAGTGTCAGCTATTTACTGAAGTTTTAGATAAGTGCTGCAGGTTGACCTTTCAGTATTCAGCACTGGAAATACATGATTTTTATTAAGCACCACAGATAAATGAACTGGGAAGGTTCAGAGTTTTTTAAAGACTCCAGTGGCATCAAAATATATATATACATATATATTATACATATATATAATATAATACACTAATAGTCATATGAAAGCAGACATAAATTACCCATATGTACTTGTGTGTATGTGTGTGTGTGTCTTGGTCATTCACGATCTCTCAGACTGTGACAACATACTGTCTGCCTCGAGTCGTCACTCTTTTCATTTTAAGAGCTCACCGAGTTCTCCTACAACCAGAATTACCGGAGTTAAAAATGCTTTTTAT